>NW_027525422.1:0-19727 GCF_052094955.1 Ictidomys tridecemlineatus | reverse complement strand
GATATAACAGAGTGAAACCTCAAAATGAAACCGGTTACTGCCAATGAACGGTTTAACCTAGAAGAAACGAAATTTGGCGAGCCAAGTGAGATTGGTGTACTGATCATTACCTGAAAGTTTCATCAAGATTGGGTGAAAAAGTGTGTGCTGAGATTTCAGGCAACTCGTAGTTTTTTGGAAGCTTGGCAGGCCCTTTCCATGAAAGTGATTCTCGCCAGTCTCTGCTTAGGGCTACATCAACAGCAAACAAACCATAGAGATAGAACTTGAAACTGCTTTATTGTATCAAGTTTCAAAGAGCTAGCACAAACCGTGTTTGATTTAGAGTTCCAAATACATGTATCCCTATAGGAGAAAACAGAGTGAAACCTCAAAATGAAACCGGTTACTGCGAACGAACGGTTTAACCTAGAAGAACGAAATTTGGCGAGCCAAGTGAGATTGGTGTACTGATCATTACCTGAAAGTTTCATCAAGATTGGGTGAAAAAGTGTGTGCTGAGATTTCAGGCAACTCGTAGTTTTTTGGAAGCTTGGCAGGCCCTTTCCATGAAAGTGATTCTCGCCAGTCTCTGCTTAGGGCTACATCAACAGCAAACAAACCATAGAGATAGAACTTGAAACTGCTTTATTGTGTCAAGTTTCAAAGAGCTAGCACAAACCGTGTTTGATTTAGAGTTCCAAATACATGTATCCCTATAGGAGAAAACAGAGTGAAACCTCAAAATGAAACCGGTTACTGCCAACGAACGGTTTAACCTAGAAGAACGAAATTTGACGAGCCAAGTGGGATTGGTGTACTGATCAATACCTGAAAGTTTCATCAAGATTGGGTGAAAAAGTGTGTGCTGAGATTTCAGGCAACTCGTAGTTTTTTGGAAGCTTGGCAGGCCCTTTCCATGAGAGTGATTCTCGCCAGTCTCTGTTTAGGGCTACATCAACAGCAAACAAACCATAGAGACAGAACTTGAAACTGCTTTATTGTGTCAAGTTTCAAAGAGCTAGCACAAACCGTGTTTGATTTAGACTTCCAAATACATGTATCCCTATAGGGAAAAACAGAATGAAACCTCAAAATGAAACCGGTTACTGCCAACGAACGGTTTAACCTAGAAGATCGAAATTTGGCGAGCCAAGTGGGATTGGTGTACTGATCATTACCTGAAAGTTTCATCGAGATTGGGTGAAAAAGTGTTTGCTGAGATTTCAGGCAACTCGTAGTTTTTTGGAAGCTTGGCAGGCCCTTTCCATGAAAGTGATTCTCGCCAATCTCTGCTTAGGGCTACATCAACAGCAAACAAACCATAGAGATAGAACTTGAAACTGCTTTATTGTGTCAAGTTTCAAAGAGCTAGCACAAACCGTGTTTGATTTAGAGTTCAAAATACATGTATCCCTATAGGAGAAAACAGAGTGAAACCTCAAAATGAAACCAGTTACTGCCAATGAACGGTTTAACCTAGATGAACGAAATTTGGCGAGCCAAGTGGGATTGGTGTACTGATCATTACCTGAAAGATTCTTCGAGATTGGGTGAAAAAGTGTTTGCTGATATTTCAGGCAACTAGTAGTTTTTTGGAAGCTTGGCAGGCCCTTTCCATGAAAGTGATTCTCGCCAGTCTCTGCTTAGGGCTACATCAACAGCAAACAAACCATAGAGATAGAACTTGAAACTGCTTTATTGTGTCAAGTTTCAAAGAGCTAGCACAAACCGTGTTTGATTTAGAGTTCCAAATACATGTATCCCTATAGGAGAAAACAGAGTGAAACCTCAAAATGAAACCAGTTACTGCCAATGAACGGTTTAACCTAGATGAACGAAATTTGGCGAGCCAAGTGGGATTGGTGTACTGATCATTACCTGAAAGTTTCATCAAGATTGGGTGAAAAAGTGTGTGCTGAGATTTCAGGCAACTCGTAGTTTTTTGGAAGCTTGGCAGGCCCTTTCCATGAAAGTGATTCTCGCCAGTCTCTGCTTAGGGCTACATCAACAGCAAACAAACCATAGAGATAGAACTTGAAACTGCTTTATTGTGTCAAGTTTCAAAGAGCTAGCACAAACCGTGTTTGATTTAGACTTCCAAATACATGTATCCCTATAGGAGGAAACAGAGTGAAACCTCAAAATGAAACCGGTTACTGCCAACGAACGGTTTAACCTAGAAGAACGAAATTTGGCTAGCAAAGTGGGATTGATGTACTGATCATTACCTGAAAGTTTCATCAAGATTGGGTGAAAAAGTGTGTGCTTAGATTTCAGGCAACACCTAGTTTTTTGTAAGCTTGGCAGGCCCTTTCCATGAAAGTGATTCTCGCCAGTCTCTGCTTAGGGCTATATCAACAGCAAACAAACCATAGAGATAGAACTTGAAACTGCTTTATTGTGTCAAGTTTCAAACAGCTAGCACAAACCGTGTTTGATTCAGAGTTCCAAATACATATATCCCTATAGGAGAAAACAGAATGAAACCTCAAAATGAAACCGGTTACTGCCAACGAAAGGTTTAACCTAGAAGAACAAAATTTGGCGAGCCAAGTGGGATTGGTGTACTGATCATTACCTGAAAGTTACATCAAGATTGGGTGAAAAAGTGTGTGCTGAGATTTCAGGCAACTCGTAGTTTTTTGGAAGCTTGGCAGGCCCTTTCCATGAAAGTGATTCTCACCAGTCTCTGCTTAGGGCTACATCAACAGCAAACAAACCATAGAGATAGAACTTGAAACTGCTTTATTGTCTCAAGTTTCAAAGAGCTAGCACAAACCGTGTTTGATTTAGAGTTCCAAATACATGTATCCCTATAGGATATAACAGAGTGAAACCTCAAAATGAAACCGGTTACTGCCAACGAACGGTTTAACCTAGAAGAACGAAATTTGGCGAGCCAAGTGAGATTGGTGTACTGATCATTACCTGAAAGTTTCATCAAGATTGGGTGAAAAAGTGTGTGCTGAGATTTCAGGCAACTCGTAGTTTTTTGGAAGCTTGGCAGGCCCTTTCCATGAAAGTGATTCTCGCCAGTCTCTGCTTAGGGCTACATCAACAGCAAACAAACCATAGAGATAGAACTTGAAACTGCTTTATTGTGTCAAGTTTCAAAGAGCTAGCACAAACCGTGTTTGATTTAGAGTTCCAAATACATGTATCCCTATAGGAGAAAACAGAGTGAAACCTCAAAATGAAACCGGTTACTGCCAACGAACGGTTTCACCTAGAAGAACGAAATTTGGCGAGCCAAGTGAGATTCGTGTACTGATCATTACCTGAAAGTTTCATCAAGATTGGGTGAAAAAGTGTGTGCTGAGATTTCAGGCAACTCGTAGTTTTTTGGAAGCTTGGCAGGCCCTTTCCATGAAAGTGATTCTCGCCAGTCTCTGCTTAGGGCTACATCAACAGCAAACAAACCATAGAGATAGAACTTGAAACTGCTTTATTGTGTCAAGTTTCAAAGAGCTAGCACAAACCGTGTTTGATTTAGAGTTCCAAATACATGTATCCCTATAGGAGAAAACACAGTGAAACCTCAAAATGAAACCGGTTACTGCCAACGAACGGTTTCACCTAGAAGAACGAAATTTGGCGAGCCAAGTGGGATTGGTGTACTGATCATTACCTGAAAGTTTCATCAAGATTGGGTGAAAAAGTGTGTGCTGAGATTTCAGGCAACTCGTAGTTTTTTAAAAGCTCGGCAGGCCCTTTCCATGAAAGTGATTCTCGCCAGTCTCTGCTTAGGGCTACATCAACAACAAACAAACCATAGAGATAGAACTTGAAACTGCTTTATTGTGTCAAGTTTCAAAGAGCTAGCACAAACCGTGTTTGATTTAGAGTTCCAAATACATGTAACCCTATAGGAGAAAGCAGAGTGAAACCTGAAAATGAAACCGGTTACTGCCAACGAATGGTTTAACCTAGAAGAACGAAATTTGGCGAGCCAAGTGGGATTGGTGTACTGATCATTACCTGAAAGTTTAATCAAGATTGGGTGAAAAAGTGTGTGCTGAGATTTCAGGTAACTCGGTAGTTTTTTGGAAGCTTGGCAGGTCCTTTCCATGAAAGTGATTCTCGCCAGTCTCTGCTTAGGGCTACATCAACAGCAAACAAACCATAGAGATAGAACTTGAAACTGCTTTATTGTGTCAAGTTTCAAAGAGCTAGCACAAACCGTGTTTGATTTAGAGTTCCAAATACATGTAACCCTATAGGATAAAAGAGAGTGAAACCTCAAAATGAAACCGGTTACTGCCAACGAACGGTTTAACCTAGAAGGACGAAATTTTGCTAGCCAAGTGGGATTGGTGTGCTGATCATTACCTGAAAGTTTCATCAAGATTGGGTGAAAAAGTGTGTGCTGAGATTTCACGCAACTCGTAGTTTTTCGGAAGCTTGGCAGGCCCTTTCCATGAAAGTGATTCTCGCCAGTCTCTGCTTAGGGCTACATCAACAGCAAACAAACCATAGAGATAGAACTTGAAACTGCTTTATTGTGTCAAGTTTCAAAGAGCTAGCACAAACCGTGTTTGATTTAGAGTTCCAAATACATGTATCCCTATAGGAGAAAACAGAGTGAAACCTCAAAATGAAACCGGTTACTGCCAACGAACGGTTTCACCTAGAAGAACGAAATTTGGTGAGCCAAGTGGGATTGGTGTACTGATCATTACATGAAAGTTTCATCAAGATTGGGTGAAAAAGTGTGTGCTGAGATTTCAGGCAACTCGTAGTTTTTTAAAAGCTTGGCAGGCCCTTTCCATGAAAGTGATTCTCGCCAGTCTCTGCTTAGGGCTACATCAACAGCAAACAAACCATAGAGATAGAACTTGAAACTGCTTTATTGTGTCAAGTTTCAAAGAGCTAGCAGCAACCGTGTTTGATTTAGAGTTCCAAATACATGTATCCCTATAGGAGAAAACATAGTGAAACCTCAAAATGTAACCGGTTACTGCCAACAAACGGTTTAACCTAGAAGAATGAAATTTGGCGAGCCAAGTGGGATTGGTGTACTGATCATTACCTGAAAGTATCATCAAGATTGAGTGAAAAAGTGTTTGCTGAGATTTCAGGGAACTCGTAGTTTTTTGGAAGCATGGCAGGCCCTTTCCATGAAAGTGATTCTCGCCCGTCTCTGATTAGGGCTACATCAACAGCAAAAAAACCATAAAGATAGAACTTGAAACTGCTTTATTGTGTCAAGTTTCAAAGAGCTAGCAGAAACCGTGTTTGATTTAGAGTTCCAAGTACATGTATCCCTATAGGAGAAAACAAAGTGAAACCTCAAAATGAAACCGGTTACTGCCAACGAACGGTTTCACCTAGAAGAACGAAATTTGGTGAGCCAAGTGGGATTGGTGTACTGATCATTACCTGAAAGTTTCATCAAGATTGGGTGAAAAAGTGTGTGCTGAGATTTCAGGCAACTCGTAGTTTTTTAAAAGCTTGGCAGGCCCTTTCCATGAAAGTGATTCTCGCCAGCCTCTGCTTAGGGCTACATCAACAGCAAACAAACCATAGAGATAGAACTTGAAACTGCTTTATTGTGTCAAGTTTCAAAGAGCTAGCACAAACCGTGTTTGATTTAGAGTTCCAAATACATGTATCCCTATAGGAGAAAACAGAGTGAAACCTCAAAATGAAACCGGTTACTGCCAACGAACGGTTTCACCTAGAAGAACGAAATTTGGTGAGCCAAGTGGGATTGGTGTACTGATCATTACATGAAAGTTTCATCAAGATTGGGTGAAAAAGTGTGTGCTGAGATTTCAGGCAACTCGTAGTTTTTTAAAAGCTTGGCAGGCCCTTTCCATGAAAGTGATTCTCGCCAGTCTCTGCTTAGGGCTACATCAACAGCAAACAAACCATAGAGATAGAACTTGAAACTGCTTTATTGTGTCAAGTTTCAAAGAGCTAGCACAAACCGTGTTTGATTTAGAGTTCCAAATACATGTATCCCTATAGGAGAAAACAGAGTGAAACCTCAAAATGAAACCGGTTACTGCCAACGAACGGTTTCACCTAGAAGAACGAAATTTGGTGAGCCAAGTGGGATTGGTGTACTGATCATTACATGAAAGTTTCATCAAGATTGGGTGAAAAAGTGTGTGCTGAGATTTCAGGCAACTCGTAGTTTTTTAAAAGCTTGGCAGGCCCTTTCCATGAAAGTGATTCTCGCCAGTCTCTGCTTAGGGCTACATCAACAGCAAACAAACCATAGAGATAGAACTTGAAACTGCTTTATTGTGTCAAGTTTCAAAGAGCTAGCACAAACCGTGTTTGATTTAGAGTTCCAAATACATGTATCCCTATAGGAGAAAACAGAGTGAAACCTCAAAATGAAACCGGTTACTGCCAACAAACGGTTTAACCTAGAAGAATGAAATTTGGCGAGCCAAGTGGGATTGGTGTACTGATCATTACCTGAAAGTATCATCAAGATTGAGTGAAAAAGTGTTTGCTGAGATTTCAGGGAACTCGTAGTTTTTTGGAAGCATGGCAGGCCCTTTCCATGAAAGTGATTCTCGCCCGTCTCTGATTAGGGCTACATCAACAGCAAAAAAACCATAAAGATAGAACTTGAAACTGCTTTATTGTGTCAAGTTTCAAAGAGCTAGCAGAAACCGTGTTTGATTTAGAGTTCCAAGTACATGTATCCCTATAGGAGAAAACAAAGTGAAACCTCAAAATGAAACCGGTTACTGCCAACGAACGGTTTCACCTAGAAGAACGAAATTTGGTGAGCCAAGTGGGATTGGTGTACTGATCATTACCTGAAAGTTTCATCAAGATTGGGTGAAAAAGTGTGTGCTGAGATTTCAGGCAACTCGTAGTTTTTTAAAAGCTTGGCAGGCCCTTTCCATGAAAGTGATTCTCGCCAGTCTCTGCTTAGGGCTACATCAACAGCAAACAAACCATAGAGATAGAACTTGAAACTGCTTTATTGTGTCAAGTTTCAAAGAGCTAGCACAAACTGTGTTTGATTTAGAGTTCCAAATACATGTAACCCTATAGGAGAAAACAGAGTGAAACCTCAAAATGAAACCGGTTACTGCCAACGAATGGTTTAACCTAGAAGAACGAAATTTGGCGAGCCAAGTGGGATTGGTGTACTGATCATTACCTGAAAGTTTCATCAAGATTGGGTGAAAAAGTGTGTGCTGAGATTTCAGGAAACTCATAATTTTTTGGAAGCTTGGCAGGCCCTTTCCATGAAAGTGATTCTCGCCAGTCTCTGCTTAGGGCTACATCAACAGCAAACAAACCATAGAGATAGAACTTGAAACTGCTTTATTGTGTCAAGTTTCAAAGAGCTAGCACAAACCGTGTTTGATTTAGACTTCCAAATACATGTATCCCTATAGGAGAAAACAGAGTGAAACCTCAAAATGAAACCGGTTACTGCCAACAAACGGTTTAACCTAGAAAAATGAAATTTGGCGAGCCAAGTGGGATTGGTGTACTGATCATTACCTGAAAGTATCATCAAGATTGAGTGAAAAAGTGTTTGCTGAGATTTCAGGGAACTCGTAGTTTTTTGGAAGCATGGCAGGCCCTTTCCATGAAAGTGATTCTCGCCCGTCTCTGATTAGGGCTACATCAACAGCAAAAAAACCATAAAGATAGAACTTGAAACTGCTTTATTGTGTCAAGTTTCAAAGAGCTAGCACAAACCGTGTTTGATTTAGAGTTCCAAGTACATGTATCCCTATAGGAGAAAACAAAGTGAAACCTCAAAATGAAACCGGTTACTGCCAACGAACGGTTTAACCTAGAAGAACGAAATTTGGCGAGCCAAGTGGGATTGTTTTACTGATCATTACCTGAAAGTTTCATCAAGATTGGGTGAAAAAGTGTTTGCTTAGGTTTCAGGCAACTCGTAGTTTTTTGGAAGCTTGGCAGGCCCTTTCCATGAAAGGGATTCTCACCAGTCTCTGCTTAGGGCTACATCAACAGCAAACAAACCATAGAGATAGAACTTGAAACTGCTTTATTGTGTCAAGTTTCAAAGAGCTAGCACAAACCGTGTTTGATTTAGAGTTCCAAATACATGTATCCCTATAGGAGAAAACAGAGTGAAACCTCAAAATGAAACCGGTTACTGCCAACGAACGGTTTAACCTAGAAGAACGAAATTTGGCGAGCCAAGTGAGATTGGTGTACTGATCATTACCTGAAAGTTTCATCAAGATTGGGTGAAAAAGTGTGTGCTGAGATTTCAGGCAACTCGTAGTTTTTTGGAAGCTTGGCAGGCCCTTTCCATGAAAGTGATTCTCGCCAGTCTCTGCTTAGGGCTACATCAACAGCAAACAAACCATAGAGATAGAACTTGAAACTGCTTTATTGTGTCAAATTTCAAAGAGCTAGCACAAACCGTGTTTGATTTAGAGTTCCAAATACATGCATCCATATAGGAGAAAACAGAGTGAAACCTCAAAATGAAACCGGTTACTGCCAACGAACGGTTTAACCTAGAAGAACGAAATTTGGCGAGCCAAGTGGGATTGGTGTACTGATCATTACCTGAACGTTTCATCGAGATTGGGTGAAAAAGTGTGTGCTGAGATTTCAGGCAACTCGTAGTTTTTTGGAAGATTGGCAGGCCCTTTCCATGAAAGTGATTCTCGCCAGTCTCTGCTTAGGGCTACATCAACAGAAAACAAACCATAGAGATAGAACTTAAAAGTGCTTTATTGTGTCAAGTTTCAAAGAGCTAGCACAAACTGTGTTTGATTTAGAGTTCCAAATACATGTAACCCTATAGGAGAAAACAGAGTGAAACCTCAAAATGAAACCGGTTACTGCCAACGAACGGTTTAACCTAGAAGAACGAAATTTGGCTAGCCAAGTGGGATTCGTGTACTGATCATTACCTGAAAGTTTCATCAAGATTGAGTGAAAAAGTGTTTGCTGAGATTTCAGGGAACTCGAAGTTTTTTGGAAGCATGGCAGGCCCTTTCCATGAAAGTGATTCTCGCCCGTCTCTGATTAGGGCTACAGCAACAGCAAAAAAACCATAAAGATAGAACTTGAAACTGCTTTATTGTGTCAAGTTTCAAAGAGCTAGCAGAAACCGTGTTTGATTTAGAGTTCCAAGTACATGTATCCCTATAGGAGAAAACAAAGTGAAACCTCAAAATGAAACCGGTTACTGCCAACGAACGGTTTCACCTAGAAGAACGAAATTTGGTGAGCCAAGTGGGATTGGTGTACTGATCATTACCTGAAAGTTTCATCAAGATTGGGTGAAAAAGTGTGTGCTGAGATTTCAGGCAACTCGTAGTTTTTTAAAAGCTTGGCAGGCCCTTTCATGAAAGTGATTCTCGCCAGTCTCTGCTTAGGGGCTACATCAACAGCAAACAAACCATAGAGATAGAACTTGAAACTGCTTTATTGTGTCAAGTTTCAAAGAGCTAGCACAAACCGTGTTTGATTTAGAGTTCCAAATACATGTATCCCTATAGGAGAAAACAGAATGAAACCTCAAAATGAAACCGGTTACTGCCAACGAACGGTTTCACCTAGAAGAACGAAATTTGGTGAGCCAAGTGGGATTGGTGTACTGATCATTACATGAAAGTTTCATCAAGATTGGGTGAAAAAGTGTGTGCTGAGATTTCAGGCAACTCGTAGTTTTTTAAAAGCTTGGCAGGCCCTTTCCATGAAAGTGATTCTCGCCAGTCTCTGCTTAGGGCTACATCAACAGCAAACAAACCATAGAGATAGAACTTGAAACTGCTTTATTGTGTCAAGTTTCAAAGAGCTAGCACAAACCGTGTTTGATTTAGAGTTCCAAATACATGTATCCCTATAGGAGAAAACAGAGTGAAACCTCAAAATGAAACCGGTTACTGCCAACAAACGGTTTAACCTAGAAGAATGAAATTTGGCGAGCCAAGTGGGATTGGTGTACTGATCATTACCTGAAAGTATCATCAAGATTGAGTGAAAAAGTGTTTGCTGAGATTTCAGGGAACTCGTAGTTTTTTGGAAGCATGGCAGGCCCTTTCCATGAAAGTGATTCTCGCCCGTCTCCGATTAGGGCTACATCAACAGCAAAAAAACCATAAAGATAGAACTTGAAACTGCTTTATTGTGTCAAGTTTCAAAGAGCTAGCAGAAACCGTGTTTGATTTAGAGTTCCAAGTACATGTATCCGTATAGGAGAAAACAAAGTGAAACCTCAAAATGAAACCGGTTACTGCCAACGAACGGTTTCACCTAGAAGAACGAAATTAGGTGAGCCAAGTGGGACTGGTGTACTGATCATTACCTGAAAGTTTCATCAAGATTGGGTGAAAAAGTGTGTGCTGAGATTTTAGGCAACTCGTAGTTTTTTGGAAGCTTGGCAGGCCCTTTCCATGAAAGTGATTCTCGCCAGTCTCTGCTTAGGGCTACATCAACAGCAAACAAACCATAGAGATAGAACTTGAAACTGCTTTATTGTGTCAAGTTTCAAAGAGCTAGCACAAACCGTGTTTGATTTAGAGTTCCAAATACATGTAACCCTATAGGAGAAAACAGAGTGAAACCTCAAAATGAAACCGGTTACTGCCAACGAATGGTTTAACCTAGAAGAACGAAATTTGGCGAGCCAAGTGGGATTGGTGTACTGATCATTACCTGAAAGTTTCATCAAGATTGGGTGAAAAAGTGTGTGCTGAGATTTCAGGAAACTCATAGTTTTTTGGACGCTTGGCAGGCCCTTTCCATGAAAGTGATTCTCGCCAGTCTCTGCTTAGGGCTACATCAACAGCAAACAAACCATAGAGATAGAACTTGAAACTGCTTTATTGTGTCAAGTTTCAAAGAGCTAGCACAAACCGTGTTTGATTTAGAGTTCCAAATACATGTAACCCTATAGAAGAAAACAGAGTGAAACCTCAAAATGAAACCGGTTACTGCCAACGAACGGTTTAACCTAGAAGAACGAAATTTGGCTAGCCAAGTGGGATTGTTACTGATCATTACCTGAAAGTTTCATCAAGATGGGTGAAAAGTGTGTGCTGAGATTTCAGGCAACTCGTAGTTTTTTGGAAGCTTGGCAGGCCCTTTCCATGAAAGTGATTCTCACCAGTCTCTGCTTAGGGCTACATCAACAGCAAACAAACCATAGAGATAGAACTTGAAACTGCTTTATTGTGTCAAGTTTCAAAGAGCTAGCACAAACCGTGTTTGATTTAGAGTTCCAAATACATGTATCCCTATAGGAGAAAACAGAGTGAAACCTCAAAATGAAACCGGATACTGCCAACGAACGGTTTAACCTAGAAGAACGAAATTTGGCGAGCCAAGTGGGATTGGTGTACTGATCATTACCTGAATGTTCATCAAGATTGGGTGAAAAAGTGTGTGCTGAGATTTCAGGCAACTCGCAGTTTTTTGGAAGCTTGGCAGGCCCTTTCCATGAAAGTGATTCTCGCCAGTCTCTGCTTAGGGCTACATCAACAGCAAACAAACCATAGAGATAGAACTTGAAACGGCTTTATTGTGTCAAGTTTCAAAGAGCTAGCACAAACCGTGTTTGATTTAGAGTTCCAAATACATGTATCCCTATAGGAGAAAACAGAGTGAAACCTCAAAATGAAACCGGTTACTGCCAACGAACGGTTTAACCTAGAAGAACGAAATTTGGCGAGCCAAGTGGGATTGGTGTACTGATCATTACCTGAAAGTTTAATCAAGATTGGGTGAAAAAGTGTGTGCTGAGATTTCAGGCAACTCGTAGTTTTTTGGAAGCTTGTCAGGCCCTTTCCATGAAAGTGATTCTCGCCAGTCTCTGCTTTGGGCTACATCAACAGCAAACCAACATAGAGATAGAACTTGAAACTGCTTTATTGTGTCCAGTTTCAAAGAGCTAGCACAAACCGTGTTTGATTTTAGAGTTCCAAATACATATATCCCTATAGGAGAAAACAGAGTGAAACCTCAAAATGAAACCGGTTACTGCCCACGAACGGTTTAACCTAGAAGAACGAAATTTGGCGAGCCAAGTGGGATTGGTGTACTGATCATTACCTGAAAGTTTCATCAAGATTGGGTGAAAAAGTGTGTGCTGAGATTTCAGGCAACTCGTAGTTTTTTGGAAGCTTGGCAGGCCCTTTCCATGAAAGTGATTCTCGCCAGTCTCTGCTTAGGGCTACATCAACAGCAAACAAACCATAGAGATAGAACTTGAAACTGCTTTATTGTGTCAAGTCTCAAAGAGCTAGCACAAACCGTGTTTGATTTAGAGTTCCAAATACATGTATCCCTATAGGAGAAAACAGAGTGAAACCTCAAAATGAAACCGGTTACTGCCAACGAACGGTTTAACCTAGAAGAACGAAATTTGGCGAGCCAAGTGGGATTGGTGTACTGATCATTACCTGAAAGTTTCATCAAGATTGGGTGAAAAAGTGTGTGCTGAGATTTCAGGCAACTCGTAGTTTTTTTGGAAGCTTGGCAGGCCCCTTTCCATGAAAGTGATTCTCGCCAGTCTCTGCTTAGGGCTACATCAACAGCAAACAAACCATAGAGATAGATCTTGAAACTGCTTTATTGTGTCAAGTTTCAAAGAGCTAGCACAAACCGTGTTTGATTTAGAGTTCCAAATACATGTATCCTTATAGGAAACAGAGTGAAACCTCAAAATGAAACCGGATACTGCCAACGAACGGTTTAACCTAGAAGAACGAAATTTGGCGAGCCAAGTGGGATTGGTGTACTGATCATTACCTGAAAGATTCATCAAGATTGGGTGAAAAAGTGTGTGCTGAGATTTCAGGCAACTCGTAGTTTTTTGGAAGCTTGGCAGGCCCTTTCCATGAAAGTGATTCTTGCCAGTCTCTGCTTAGGGCTACATCAACAGCAAACAAACCAAAGAGATAGAACTTGAAACTCTTTTATTGTGTCAAGTTTCAAAGAGCTAGCACAAACCGTGTTTGATTTAGAGTTCCAAATACATGTATCCCTATATTAGAAAACAGAGTGAAACCTCAAAATGAAACCGGTTACTGCCAACGAACGGTTTAACCTAGAAGAACGAAATTTGGCGAGCCAAGTGGGATTGGTGTACTGATCATTACCTGAAAGTTTCATCAAGATTGGGTGAAAAAGTGTTTGCTGAGATTTCAGGCAACTCGTAGTTTTTTGGAAGCTTGGCAGGCCCTCTCCATGAAAGTGATTCTCGCAAGTCTCTGCTTAGGGCTACATCAACAACAAACAAACCATAGAGAAAGAACTTGAAACTGCTTTATTGTGTCAAGTTTCAAAGAGCTAGCACAAACCGTGTTTGATTTAGAGTTCCAAATACATGTATCCCTATAGGAGAAAACAGAGTGAAACCTCAAAATGAAACCGGTTACTGCAAACGAAAGGTTCGACCTAGAAGAACGAAATTTGGCGAGCCAAGTGGGATTGGTGTACTGATCATTACCTGAAAGTTTCATCAAGATTGGGTGAAAAAGTGTGTGCTGAGATTTCAGGCAACTCGTAGTTTTTGGAAGCTTGGCAGGCCCTTTCCATGAAAGTGATTCTTGCCAGTCTCTGCTTAGGGCTACATCAACAGCAAACTAAACCATAGAGATAGAACTTGAAACTGCTTTATTGTGTCAAGTTTCAAAGAGCTAGCACAAACCGTGTTTGATTTAGAGTTCCAAATACATGTATCCCTATAGGAGAAAACAGAGTGAAACCTCAAAATGAAACCGGTTACTGCCCCACGGAACGGTTTAACCTAGAAGAACGAAATTTGGCGACCCAAGTGGGATTGGTGTACTGATCATTACCTGAAAGTTTCATCAAGATTGGGTGAAAAAGTGTGTGCTGAGATTTCAGGCAACTCGTAGTTTTTTGGAAGCTTGGCAGGCCCTTTCCATGAAAGTGATTCTCGCCAGTCTCTGCTTAGGGCTACATCAACAGCAAACAAACCATAGAGATAGAACTTGAAACTGCTTTATTGTGTCAAGTCTCAAAGAGCTAGCACAAACCGTGTTTGATTTAGAGTTCCAAATACATGTATCCCTATAGGAGAAAACAGAGTGAAACCTCAAAATGAAACCGGTTACTGCCAACGAACGGTTTAACCTAGAAGAACGAAATTTGGCGAGCCAAGTGGGATTGGTGTACTGATCATTAACTGAAAGTTTCATCAAGATTGGGTGAAAAAGTGTGTGCTGAGATTTCAGGCAACTCGTAGTTTTTTGGAAGCTTGGCAGGCCCTTTCCATGAAAGTGATTCTCGCCAGTCTCTGCTTAGGGCTACATCAACAGCAAACAAACCATAGAGATAGATCTTGAAACTGCTTTATTGTGTCAAGTTTCAAAGAGCTAGCACAAACCGTGTTTGATTTAGAGTTCCAAATACATGTATCCTTATAGGAGAAAACAGAGTGAAACCTCAAAATGAAACCGGATACTGCCAACGAACGGTTTAACCTAGAAGAACGAAATTTGGCGAGCCAAGTGGGATTGGTGTACTGATCATTACCTGAAAGATTCATCAAGATTGGGTGAAAAAGTGTGTGCTGAGATTTCAGGCAACTCGTAGTTTTTTGGAAGCTTGGCAGGCCCTTTCCATGAAAGTGATTCTTGCCAGTCTCTGCTTAGGGCTACATCAACAGCAAACAAACCAAAGAGATAGAACTTGAAACTCTTTTATTGTGTCAAGTTTCAAAGAGCTAGCACAAACCGTGTTTGATTTAGAGTTCCAAATACATGTATCCCTATATTAGAAAACAGAGTGAAACCTCAAAATGAAACCGGTTACTGCCAACGAACGGTTTAACCTAGAAGAACGAAATTTGGCGAGCCAAGTGGGATTGGTGTACTGATCATTACCTGAAAGTTTCATCAAGATTTGGTGAAAAAGTGTTTGCTGAGATTTCAGGCAACTGTAGTTTTTTGGAAGCTTGGCAGGCCCTTTCCATGAAAGTGATTCTCGCCAGTCTCTGCTTAGGGCTACATCAACAGCAAACAAACCATAGAGATAGAACTTGAAACTGCTTTATTGTGTCACGTTTCAAAGAGCTAGCACAAACCGTGTTTGATTTAGAGTTCCAAATACATGTATCCCTATAGGAGAAAACAGAGTGAAACCTCAAAATGATACCGGTTACTGCCAACGAACGGTTTAACCTAGAAGAACGAAATTTGGCGAGCCAAGTGGGATTGGTGTACTGATCATTAACTGAAAGTTTTATCAAGATTGGGTGAAAAAGTGTGTGCTGAAATTTCAGGCAACTCGTAGTTTTTTGGAAGCTTGGCAGGCCCTTTCCATGAAAGTGATTCTCGCATGTCTCTGCTTAGGGCTACATCAACAGCAAACAAACCATAGAGTTAGAACTTGAAACTGCTTTATTGTGTCAAGTTTCAAAGAGCTAGCACAAACCGTGTTTGATTTAGAGTTCCAAATACATGTATCCCTATAGGAGAAAACAGAGTGAAACCTCAAAATGAAACCGGTTACTACCAACGAACGGTTTAACCTAGAAGAACGAAATTTGGCGAGCCAAGTGGGATTGGTGTACTGATCATTACCTGAAAGTTTCATCAAGATTGGGTGAAAAAGTGTGTGCTGAGATTTCAGGCAACTCGAAGTTTTTTGGAAGCTTGGCAGGCCCTTTCCATGAAAGTGATTCTCGCCAGTCTCTGCTTAGGGCTACATCAACAGCAAAGAAACCATAGAGATAGAACTTGAAACTGCTTTATTGTGTCAAGTTTCAAAGAGCTAGCACAAACCGTGTTTGATTTAGAGTTCCAAATACATGTATCCCTATAGGAGAAAACAGAGTGAAACCTCAAAATGAAACCGGTTACAGCCAACGAACGGTTTAACCTAGAAGAACGAAATTTGGCGAGCCAAGTGGGATTGGTGTACTAATCATTACCTGAAAGTCTCATCAAGATTGGGTGAAAAAGTTTGTGCTGAGATTTCAGGCAACTCGTAGTTTTTTGGAAGCTTGGCAGGCCCTTTCCATGAAAGTGATTCTCGCCAGTCTCTGCATAGGGCTACATCAACAGCAAACAAACCATAGAGATAGAACTTGAAACTGCTTTATTGTGTCAAGTTTCAAAGAGCTAGCACAAACCGTTTTTGATTTAGAGTTCCAAATACATGTATCCCTATAGGAGAAAACAGAGTGAAACCTCAAAATGTAACCGGTTACTGCCAACGAACGGTTTAACCTAGAAGAACGAAATTTGGCGAGCCAAGTGGGATTGGTGTACTGATCATTACCTGAAAGTTTAATCAAGATTGGGTGAAAAAGTGTGTGCTGAGATTTCAGGCAACTCGTAGTTTTTTGGAAGCTTGGCAGGCCCTTTCCATGAAAGTGATTCTCGCCAGTCTCTGCTTTGGGCTACATCAACAGCAAACCAACCATAGAGATAGAACTTGAAACTGCTTTATTGTGTCAAGTTTCAAAGAGCTAGCACAAACCGTGTTTGATTTAGAGTTCCAAATACATGTATCCCTATAGGAGAAAACAGAGTGAAACCTCAAAATGAAACCGGTTACTGCCAACGAACGGTTTAACCTAGAAGAACGAAATTTGGTGAGCCAAGTGGGATTGGTGTACTGATCATTACCTGAAAGTTTCATCAAGATTGGGTGAAAAAGTGTGTGCTGAGATTTCAGGCAACTCGTAGTTTTTTGGAAGCTTGGCAGGCCCTTTCCATGAAAGTGATTCTCGCCAGTCTCTGCTTAGGGCTACATCAACAGCAAACAAACCATAGAGATAGAACTTGAAACTGCTTTATTGTGTCAATTTTCAAAGAGCTAGCACAAACCGTGTTTGATTTAGAGTTCCAAATACATATATCCCTATAGGAGAAAACAGAGTGAAACCTCAAAATGAAACCGGTTACTGCCAACGAACGGTTTAACCTAGAAGAACGAAATTTGGCAAGCCAAGTGGGACTGGTGTACTGATCATTAACTGAAAGTTTCATCAAGATTGGGTGAAAAAGTGTTTGCTGAGATTTCAGGCAACTCGTAATTTTTTGGAAGCTTGGCAGGCCCTTTCCATGAAAGTGATTCTCGCCAGTCTCTGCTTAGGGCTACATCAACAGGAAACAAACCATAGAGATAGAACTTGAAACTGCTTTATTGTGTCAAGTTTCAAAGAGCTAGCACAAACCGTGTTTGATTTAGAGTTCCAAATACATGTATCCCTATAGGAGAAAACAGAGTGAAACCTCAAAATGAAACCGGATACTGCCAACGAACGGTTTAACCTAGAAGAACGAAATTTGGCGAGCCAAGTGGGATTGGTGTACTGATCATTACCTGAATGTTTCATCAAGATTGGGTGAAAAAGTGTGTGCTGAGATTTCAGGCAACTCGTAGTTTTTTGGAAGCTTGGCAGGCCGTTTCCATGAAAGTGATTCTCGCCAGTCTCTGCTTAGGGCTACATCAACAGCAAACAAACCATAGAGATAGAACTTGAAACGGCTTTATTGTGTCAAGTTTCAAAGAGCTAGCACAAACCGTGTTTGATTTAGAGTTCCAAATACATGTATCCCTATAGGAGAAAACAGAGTGAAACCTCAAAATGAAACCGGTTACTGCCAACGAACGGTTTAACCTAGAAGAACAAAATTTGGCGAGCCAAGTGGGATTGGTGTACTGATCATTACCTGAAAGTTTCATCAAGAATGGGTGAAAAAGTGTTTGCTGAGATTTCAGGCAACTCGTAGTTTTTTGGAAGCTTGGCAGGCCCTTTCCATGAAAGTGATTCTCGCAGGTCTCTGCTTAGGTCTACATGAACAGCAAACAAACCATAGAGATAGAACTTGAAACTGCTTTATTGTGTCAAGTTTCAAAGAGCTAGCACAAACCGTGTTTGATTTAGAGTTCCAAATACATGTATCCCTATAGGAGAAAACAGAGTGAAACCTCAAAATGAAACCAGTTACTGCCAACGAACGGTTTAATCTAGATGAACGAAATTTGGTGAGCCAAGTGGGATTGGTGTACTGATCATTACCTGAAAGTTTCATCAAGATTGGGTGAAAAAGTGTGTGCTGAGATTTCAGGCAACTCGTAGTTTTTTGGAAGCTTGGCAGGCCCTTTCCATGAAAGTGATTCTCGCCAGTCTCTGCTTAGGGCTACATCAACAGCAAACAAACCATAGAGATAGAACTTGAAACTGCTTTATTGTGTCAAGTTTCAAAGAGCTAGCACAAATTGTGTTTGATTTAGAGTTCCAAATACATGTATCCCTATAGGGAAAAACAGAGTGAAACCTCAAAATGAAACCGGTTACTGCCAACGAACGGTTTAACCTAGAAGAACGAAATTTGGCGAGCCAAGTGGGATTGGTGTACTGATCATTACCTGAAAGTTTCATCAAGATTGGGTGAAAAAGTGTGTGCTGAGATTTCAGGCAACTCGTAGTTTTTTGGAAGCTTGGCAGGCCCTTTCCATGAAAGTGATTCTTGCCAGTCTCTGCTTAGGGCTACATCAACAGCAAACAAACCAAAGAGATAGAACTTGAAACTCTTTTATTGTGTCAAGTTTCAAAGAGCTAGCACAAACCGTGTTTGATTTAGAGTTCCAAATACATGTATCCCTATAGGAGAAAACAGAGTGAAACCTCAAAATGAAACCGGTTACTGCCAACGAACGGTTTAACCTAGAAGAACGAAATTTGGCGAGCCAAGTGGGATTGGTGTAGTGATCATTACCTGAAAGTTTCATCAAGATTGGGTGAAAAAGTGTTTGCTGAGATTTCAGGCAACTCGTAGTTTTTTGGAAGCTTGGCAGGCCCTTTCCATGAAAGTGATTCTCGCCAGTCTCTGCTTAGGGCTACATCAACAACAAACAAACCATAGAGATAGAACTTGAAACTGCTTTATTGTGTCAAGTTTCAAAGAGCTAGCACAAACCGTGTTTGATTTAGAGTTCCAAATACATGTATCCCTATAGGAGAAAACAGAGTGAAACCTCAAAATGAAACCAGTTACTGCCAATGAACGGTTTAACCTAGATGAACGAAATTTGGCGAGCCAAGTGGGATTGGTGTACTGATCATTACCTGAAAGTTTCATCAAGTTTGGGTGAAAAAGTGTGTGCTGAGATTTCAGGCAACTCGTAGTTTTTTGGAAGCTTGGCAGGCCCTTTCCATGAAAGTGATTCTCGCCAGTCTCTGCTTAGGGCTACATCAACAGCAAACAAACCATAGAGATAGAACTTGAAACTGCTTTTTTATGTCAAGTTTCAAAGAGCTAGCACAAACCGTGTTTGATTTATACTTCCAAATACATGTATCCCTATAGGGAAAAACAGAGTGAAACCTCAAAATGAAACCGGTTACTGCCAACGAACGGTTTAACCTAGAAGAACGAAATTTGGCGAGCCAAGTGGGATTGGTGTACTGATCATTAACTGACAGTTTTATCAAGATTGGGTGAAAAAGTGTGTGCTGAGATTTCAGGCAACTCGTAGTTTTTTGGAAGCTTGGCAGGCCCTTTCCATGAAAGTGATTCTCGCCAGTCTCTGCTTAGGGCTACATCAACAACAAACAAACCATAGAGATAGAACTTGAAACTGCTTTATTGTGTCAAGTTTCAAAGAGCTAGCACAAACCGTGTTTGATTTAGAGTTCCAAATACATGTATCCCTATAGGAGAAAACAGAGTGAAACCTCAAAATGAAACCGGTTACTGCCAACGAATGGTTTAACCTAGAAGAACAAAATTTGGCGAGCCAAGTGGGATTGGTGTACTGATCATTACCTGAAAGTTTCATCAAAAGTG
>NW_027525421.1:0-19729 GCF_052094955.1 Ictidomys tridecemlineatus | reverse complement strand
GGCAACTCGTAGTTTTTTGGAAGCTTGGCAGGCCCTTTCCATGAAAGTGATTCTCGCAAGTCTCTGCTTAGGGCTCCATCAACAGCAAACAAACCATAGAGATAGAACTTGAAACTGCTTTATTGTGTCAAGTTTCAAAGAGCTAGCACAAACCGTGTTTGATTTAGAGTTCCAAATACATGTATCCCTATAGGAGAAAACAGAGTGAAACCTCAAAATGAAACCGGTTCCTGCCAACGAACGGTTTCACCTAGAAGAACGAAATTTTGCCAGCCAAGTGAGATTGATGTACTGATCATTACCTGAAAGATTCATCAAGATTGGGTGAAAAAGTGTGTGCTGAGATTTCAGGCAACTCGTAGTTTTTTGGAAGCTTGGCAGGTCCTTTCCATGAAAGTGATTCTCGCCAGTCTCTGCGTAGGGCTACATCAACAGCAAACAAACCATAGAGATAGAACTTGAAACTGCTTTATTGTGTCAAGTTTCAAAGAGCTAGCACAAACCGTGTTTGATTTAGAGTTCCAAATACATGTATCCCTATAGGAAAAAACAGAGTGAAACCTCAAAATGAAACCGGTTCCTGCCAACGAACGGTTTCACCTAGAAGAACGAAATTTGGCGAGCCAAGTGAGATTGATGTACTGATCATTACCTGAAAGTTTCATCAAGATTGGGTGAAAAAGTGTGTGCTGAGATTTCAGGCAACTCGTAGTTTTTTGGAAGCTTGGCAGGCCCTTTCCATGAAAGTGATTCTCACAAGTCTCTGCGTAGGGCTACATCAACAGCAAACAAACCATAGAGATAGAACTTGAAAACTGCTTTATTGTGTCAAGTTTCAAAGAGCTAGCACAAACCGTGTTTGATTTAGAGTTCCAAATACATGTATCCCTATAGGAGAAAACAGAGTAAAACCTCAAAATGAAACCGGTTCCTGCCAACGAACGGTTTCACCTAGAAGAACGAAATTTGGAGAGCCAAGTGGGATTGGTGTACTGATCATTACCTGAAAGTTTCATCAAGATTGAGTGAAAAAGTGTGTGCTGAGATTTCAGGCAACTCGTAGTTTTTTGGAAGCTTGGCAGGCCCTTTCCATGAAAGTGATTCTCGCCAGTCTCTGCTTAGGGCTACATCCACAGCAAACAAACCATAGAGATAGAACTTGAAACTGCTTTTTGGTGTCAAGTTTCAAAGAGCTAGCACAAACCGTGTTTGATTTAGAGTTCCATACACATGTATCCCTATAGGAGAAAAGAGAGTGAAACCTCAAAATGAAACCGGTTCCTGCCAACGAACGGTTTCACCTAGAAGAACGAAATTTGGTGAGCCAAGTGGGATTGATGTACTGATCATTACCTGAAAGTTTCATCAAGATTGGGTGAAAAAGTGTGTGCTGAGATTTCAGGCAACTCGTAGTTTTTTGGAAGCTTGTCAGTCCCTTTCCATGAAAGTGATTCTCGCCATTCTCTGCTTAGGGCTACATCAACAGCAAACAAACCATAGAGATAGAACTTGAAACTGCTTTATTGTGTCAAGTTTCAAAGAGCTAGCACAAACCGTGTTTGATTTAGAGTTCCAAATACATGTATCCCTATAGGAGAAAACAGAGTGAAACCTCAAAATGAAACCGGTTACTGCCAACGAACAGTTTCATCTAGAACGAAATTTGGCGAGCCAAGTGGGATTGGTGTACTGATCATTACCTGAAAGTTTCATCAAGATTGGGTGAAAAGGTGTGTGCTGAGATTTCAGGCAACTCGTAGTTTTTTGGAAGCTTGGCAGGCCCTTTCCATGAAAGTGATTCTCGCAAGTCTCTGCTTAGGGCTCCATCAACAGAAAACAAACCATAGAGATAGAACTTGAAACTGCTTTATTGTGTCAAGTTTCAAAGAGCTAGCACAAACCGTGTTTGATTTAGAGTTCCAAATACATGTATCCCTATAGGAGAAAACAGAGTGAAACCTCAAAATGAAACCGGTTCCTGCCAACGAACGGTTTCATCTAGAACGAAATTTGGCGAGCCAAGTGGGATTGGTGTACTGATCATTACCTGAAAGTTTCATCAAGATTGGGTGAAAAAGTGTGTGCTGAGATTTCAGGCAACTCGTAGTTTTTTGGAAGCTTGGCAGGCCCTTTCCATGAAAGTGATTGTTGCAAGTCTCTGCTTAGGGCTCCATCAACAGCAAACAAACCATAGAGATAGAACTTGAAACTGCTTTATTGTGTCAAGTTTCAAAGAGCTAGCACAAACCGTGTTTGATTTAGAGTTCCAAATACATGTATCCCTATAGGAGAAAACAGAGTGAAACCTCAAAATGAAACCGGTTACTGCCAACGAACGGTTTCACCTAGAAGAACGAAATTTGGTGAGCCAAGTGAGATTGATGTACTGATCATTACCTGAAAGTTTCATCAAGATTGGGTGAAAAAGTGTGTGCTGAGATTTCAGGCAACTCGTAGTTTTTTGGAAGCTTGGCAGGCCCTTTCCATGAAAGTGATTCTCGCCAATCTCTGCGTAGGGCTACATCAACAGCAAACAAACCATAGAGATAGAACTTGAAACTGCTTTATTGTGTCAAGTTTCAAAGAGCTAGCACAAACCGTGTTTGATTTAGAGTTCCAAATACATGTATCCCTATAGGAGAAAACAGAGTGAAACCTCAAAATGAAACCGGTTCCTGCCAACGAACGGTTTTCACCTAGAAGAACGAAATTTGGCGAGCCAAGTGGGATTGGTGTACTGACCATTACCTGAAAGTTTCATCAAGATTGAGTGAAAAAGTGTGTGCTGAGATTTCAGGCAACTCGTAGTTTTTTGGAAGCTTGGCAGGCCCTTTCCATGAAAGTGATTCTCGCCAGTCTCTGCTTAGGGCTACATCAACAGCAAACAAACCATAGAGATAGAACTTGAAACTGCTTAATTGTGTCAAGTTTCAAAGAGCTAGCACAAACCGTGTTTGATTTAGAGTTCCATACACATGTATCCCTATAGGAGAAAAGAGAGTGAAACCTCAAAATGAAACCGGTTCCTGCCAACGAACGGTTTCACCTAGAAGAACGAAATTTGGCGAGCCAAGTGGGATTGGTGTACTGATCATTACCTGAAAGTTTCATCAAGATTGGGTGAAAAAGTGTGTGCTGAGTTTTCAGGCAACTCGTAGTTTTTTGGAAGCTTGGCAGGCCCTTTCCATGAAAGTGTTTCTCGCCAGTCTCTGCTTAGGGCTACATCAACAGCAAACAAACCATAGAGATAGAACTTGAAACTGCTTTATGGTGTCAAGTTTCAAAGAGCTAGCACAAACCGTGTTTGATTTAGAGTTCCAAATACATGTATCCCTATAGGAGAAAACAGAGTGAAACCTCAAAATGAAACCGGTTACTGCCAACGAACGGTTTCACCTAGAAGAACGAAATTTGGCGAGCCAAGTGGGATTGGTGTACTGATCATTACCTGAAAGTTTCATCAAGATTGGGTGAAAAAAGTGTGTGCTGAGATTTCAGGCAACTCGTAGTTTTTTGGAAGCTTGGCAGGCCCTTTCCATGAAAGTGATTCTCGCCAGTCTCTGCTTAGGGCTACATCAACAGCAAACAAACCATAGAGATAGAACTTGAAACTGCTTTATGGTGTCAACTTTCAAAGAGCTAGCACAAACCGTGTTTGATTTAGAGTTCCAAATACATGTATCCCTATAGGAGAAAACAGAGTGAAACCTCAAAATGAAACCGGTTACTGCCAACGAACGGTTTCACCTAGAAGAACGAAATTTGGCGAGCCAAGTGGGATTGGTGTACTGATCATTACCTGAAAGTTTCATCAAGATTGGGTGAAAAAGTGTGTGCTGAGTTTTCAGGCAACTCGTAGTTTTTTGGAAGCTTGGCAGGCCCTTTCCATGAAAGTGTTTCTCGCCAGTCTCTGCTTAGGGCTACATCAACAGCAAAACAAACCATAGAGATAGAACTTGAAACTGCTTTATGGTGTCAAGTTTCAAAGAGCTAGCACAAACCGTGTTTGATTTAGAGTTCCAAATACATGTATCCCTATAGGAGAAAACAGAGTGAAACCTCAAAATGAAACCGGTTTACTGCCAACGAACGGTTTCACCTAGAAGAACGAAATTTGGCGAGCCAAGTGGGATTGGTGTACTGATCATTACCTGAAAGTTTCATCAAGATTGGGTGAAAAAGTGTGTGCTGAGATTTCAGGCAACTCGTAGTTTTTTGGAAGCTTGGCAGGCCCTTTCCATGAAAGTGATTCTCGCCAGTCTCTGCTTAGGGCTACATCAACAGCAAACAAACCATAGAGATAGAACTTGAAACTGCTTTATGGTGTCAACTTTCAAAGAGCTAGCACAAACCGTGTTTGATTTAGAGTTCCAAATACATGTATCCCTATAGGAGAAAACAGAGTGAAACCTCAAAATGAATCCGGTTACTGCCAACGAACGGTTTCACCTAGAAGAACTAAATTTGGCGAGCCATGTGGGATTGGTGTACTGATCATTACCTGAAAGTTTCATCAAGATTGGGTGAAAAAGTGTGTGCTGAGATTTCAGGCAACTCGTAGTTTTTTGGAAGCTTGGCAGGCCCTTTCCATGAAAGTGATTCTCGCCAGTCTCTGCTTAGGGCTACATCAACAGCAAACAAACCATAGAGATAGAACTTGAAACTGCTTTATGGTGTCAACTTTCAAAGAGCTAGCACAAACCGTGTTTGATTTAGAGTTCCAAATACATGTATCCCTATAGGAGAAAACAGAGTGAAACCTCAAAATGAAACCGGTTACTGCCAACGAACGGTTTCACCTAGAAGAACGAAATTTGGCGAGCCAAGTGGGATTGGTGTACTGATCATTACCTGAAAGTTTCATCAAGATTGGGTGAAAAAGTGTGTGCTGAGATTTCAGGCAACTCGTATATTTTTGGAAGCTTGGCAGGCCCTTTCCATGAAAGTGATTCTCTCCAGTCTCTGCTTAGGGCTACATCAACAGCAAACAAACCATAGAGATAGAACTTGAAACTGCTTTATGGTGTCAAGTTTCAAAGAGCTAGCACAAACCGTGTTTGATTTAGAGTTCCAAATACATGTATCCCTATAGGAGAAAACAGAGTGAAACCTCAAAATGAAACCGGTTACTGCCAACGAACGGTTTCACCTAGAAGAACGAAATTTGGCGAGCCAAGTGGGATTGGTGTACTGACCATTACCTGAAAGTTTCATCAAGATTGGGTGAAAAAGTGTGTGCTGAGATTTCAGGCAACTCGTAGTTTTTTGGAAGCTTGGCAGGCCCTTTCCATGAAAGTGATTCTCGCCAGTCTCTGCTTAGGGCTACATCAACAGCAAACAAACCATAGAGATAGGACTTGAAACTGCTTTATGGTGTCAAGTTTCAAAGAGCTAGCACAAACCGTGTTTGATTTAGAGTTCCAAATACATGTATCCCTATAGGAGAAAACAGAGTGAAACCTCAAAATGAAACCGGTTACTGCCAACGAACGGTTTCACCTAGAAGAACGAAATTTGGTGAGCCAAGTGGGATTGGTGTACTGATCATTACCTGAAAGTTTCATCACGATTGGGTGAAAAAGTGTGTGCTGAGATTTCAGGCAACTCGTAGTTTTTTGGAAGCTTGGCAGGCCCTTTCCATGAAAGTGATTCTCGCCAGTCTCTGCTTAGGGCTACATCAACAGCAAACAAACCATAGAGATAGAACTAGAAACTGCTTTATGGTGTCAACTTTCAAAGAGCTAGCACAAAATGTGTTTAATTTAGAGTTCCAAATACATGTATCCCTATAGGAGAAAACAGAGTGAAACCTCAAAATGAAACCGGTTACTGCCAACGAACGGTTTCACCTAGAAGAACGAAATTTGGCGAGCCAAGTGGGATTGGTGTACTGATCATTACCTGAAAGTTTCATCAAGATTGGGTGAAAAAGTGTGTGCTGAGATTTCGGGCAACTCGTAGTTTTTTGGAAGCTTGGCAGGCCCTTTCCATGAAAGTGATTCTCGCCAGTCTCTGCTTAGGGCTACATCAACAGCAAACAAACCATAGAGATAGAACTTGAAACTGCTTTATGGTGTCAAGTTTCAAAGAGCTAGCACAAAACCGTGTTTGATTTAGAGTTCCAAATACATGTATCCCTATAGGAGAAAACAGAGTGAAACCTCAAAATGAAACCGGTTACTGCCAACGAACGGTTTCACCTAGAAGAACGAAATTTGGCGAGCCAAGTGGGATTGGTGTCCTGATCATTACCTGAAAGTTTCATCAAGATTGGGTGAAAAAGTGTGTGCTGAGATTTCAGGCAACTCGTAGTTTTTTGGAAGCTTGGCAGGCCCTTTCCATGAAAGTGATTCTCGCCAGTCCTCTGCTTAGGGCTACATCAACAGCAAACAAACCATAGAGATAGAACTTGAAACTGCTTTATGGTGTCAACTTTCAAAGAGCTAGCACAAACCGTGTTTGATTTAGAGTTCCAAATACATGTATCCCTATAGGAGAAAACAGAGTGAAACCTCAAAATGAAACCGGTTACTGCCAACGAACGGTTTCACCTAGAAGAACGAAATTTGGCGAGCCAAGTGGGATTGGTGTACTGATCATTACCTGAAAGTTTCATCAAGATTGGGTGAAAAAGTGTGTGCTGAGATTTCAGGCAACTCGTAGATTTTTGGAAGCTTGGCAGGCCCTTTCCATGAAAGTGATTCTCTCCAGTCTCTGCTTAGGGCTACATCAACAGCAAACAAACCATAGAGATAGAACTTGAAACTGCTTTATGGTGTCAAGTTTCAAAGAGCTAGCACAAACCGTGTTTGATTTAGAGTTCCAAATACATGTATCCCTATAGGAGAAAACAGAGTGAAACCTCAAAATGAAACCGGTTACTGCCAACGAACGGTTTCACCTAGAAGAACGAAATTTGGCGAGCCAAGTGGGATTGGTGTACTGACCATTACCTGAAAGTTTCATCAAGATTGGGTGAAAAAGTGTGTGCTGAGATTTCAGGCAACTCGTAGTTTTTTGGAAGCTTGGCAGGCCCTTTCCATGAAAGTGATTCTCGCCACTCTGCTTAGGGCTACATCAACAGCAAACAAACCATAGAGATAGGACTTGAAACTGCTTTATGGTGTCAAGTTTCAAAGAGCTAGCACAAACCGTGTTTGATTTAGAGTTCCAAATACATGTATCCCTATAGGAGAAAACAGAGTGAAACCTCAAAATGAAACCGGTTACTGCCAACGAACGGTTTCACCTAGAAGAACGAGATTTGGTGATCCAAGTGGGATTGGTGTACTGATCATTACCTGAAAGTTTCATCAAGATTGGGTGAAAAAGTGTGTGCTGAGATTTCAGGCAACTCGTAGTTTTTTGGAAGCTTGGCAGGCCCTTTCCTTGAAAGTGATTCTCGCCAGTCTCTGCTTAGGGCTACATCAACAGCAAACAAACCATAGAGATAGAACTAGAAACTGCTTTATGGTGTCAACTTTCAAAGAGCTAGCACAAAATGTGTTTAATTTAGAGTTCCAAATACATGTATCCCTATAGGAGAAAACAGAGTGAAACCTCAAAATGAAACCGGTTACTGCCAACGAACGGTTTCACCTAGAAGAACGAAATTTGGCGAGCCAAGTGGGATTGGTGTACTGATCATTACCTGAAAGTTTCATCAAGATTGGGTGAAAAAGTGTGTGCTGAGATTTCGGGAACTCGTAGTTTTTTTGGAAGCTTGGCAGGCCCTTTCCATGAAAGTGATTCTCGCCAGTCTCTGCTTAGGGCTACATCAACAGCAAACAAACCATAGAGATAGAACTTGAAACTGCTTTATGGTGTCAAGTTTCAAAGAGCTAGCACAAACCGTGTTTGATTTAGAGTTCCAAATACATGTATCCCTATAGGAGAAAACAGAGTGAAACCTCAAAATGAAACCGGTTACTGCCAACGAAGGGTTTCACCTAGAAGAACGAAATTTGGCGAGCCAAGTGGGATTGGTGTACTGATCATTACCTGAAAGTTTCATCAAGATTGGGTGAAAAAGTGTGTGCTGAGATTTCAGGCAACTCGTAGTTTTTTGGAAGCTTGGCAGGCCCTTTCCATGAAAGTGATTCTCGCCAGTCTCTGCTTAGGGCTACATCAACAGCAAACAAACCATAGAGATAGAACTTGAAACTGCTTTATGGTGTCAACTTTCAAAGAGCTAGCACAAACCGTGTTTGATTTAGAGTTCCAAATACATGTATCCCTATAGGAGAAAACAGAGGGAAACCTCAAAATGAAACCGGTTACTGCCAACGAACGGTTTCACCTAGAAAAACGAAATTTGGCGAGCCAAGTGGGATTGGTGTACTGATCATTACCTGAAAGTTTCATCAAGATTGGGTGAAAAAGTGTGTGCTGAGAATTCAGGCAACTCGTAGTTTTTTGGAAGCTTGGCAGGCCCTTTCCATGAAAGTGATTCTCGCCAGTCTCTGCTTAGGGCTACATCAACAGCAAACAAACCATAGAGATAGAACTTGAAACTGCTTTATGGTGTCAAGTTTCAAAGAGCTAGCACAAACCGTGTTTGATTTAGAGTTCCAAATACATGTATCCCTATAGGAGAAAACAGAGTGAAACCTCAAAATGAAACCGGTTACTGCCAACGAACGGTTTCACCTAGAAGAACGAAATTTGGCGAGCCAAGTGGGATTGGTGTACTGATCATTACCTGAAAGTTTCATCAAGATTGGGTGAAAAAGTGTGTGCTGAGATTTCAGGCAACTCGTAGTTTTTTGGAAGCTTGGCAGGCCCTTTCCATGAAAGTGATTCTCGCCAGTCTCTGCTTAGGGCTACATCAACAGCAAACAAACCATAGAGAAAGAACTTGAAACTGCTTTATGGTGTCAACTTTCAAAGAGCTAGCACAAACCGTGTTTGATTTAGAGTTCCAAATACATGTATCCCTATAGGAGAAAACAGAGTGAAACCTCAAAATGAAACCGGTTACTACCAACGAACGGTTTCACCTAGAAGAACGAAATTTGGCGAGCCAAGTGGGATTGGTGTACTGATCATTACCTGAAAGTTTCATCAAGATTGGGTGAAAAAGTGTGTGCTGAGATTTCAGGCAACTCGTAGTTTTTTGGAAGCTTGGCAGGCCCTTTCCATGAAAGTGATTCTCGCCAGTCTCTGCTTAGGGCTACATCAACAGCAAACAAACCATAGAGATAGAACTTGAAACTGCTTTATGGTGTCAAGTTTCAAAGAGCTAGCACAAACCGTGTTTGACTTAGAGTTCCAAATACATGTATCCCTATAGGAGAAAACAGAGTGAAACCTCAAAATGAAACCGGTTACTGCCAACGAACGGTTTCACCTAGAAGAACGAAATTTGGCGAGCCAAGTGGGATTGGTGTACTGACCATTACCTGAAAGTTTCATCAAGATTGGGTGAAAAAGTGTGTGCTGAGATTTCAGGCAACTCGTAGTTTTTTGGAAGCTTGGCAGGCCCTTTCCATGAAAGTGATTCTCACCAGTCTCTGCTTAGGGCTACATCAACAGCAAACAAACCATAGAGATAAGACTTGAAACTGCTTTATGGTGTCAAGTTTCAAAGAGCTAGCACAAACCGTGTTTGATTTAGAGTTCCAAATACATGTATCCCTATAGGAGAAAACAGAGTGAAACCTCAAAATGAAACCGGTTACTGCCAACGAACGGTTTCACCTAGAAGAACGAAATTTGGCGAGCCAAGTGGGATTGGTGTACTGATCATTACCTGAAAGTTTCATCAAGATTGGGTGAAAAAGTGTGTGCTGAGATTTCAGGCAACTCGTAGTTTTTTGGAAGCTTGGCAGGCCCTTTCCATGAAAGTGATTCTCGCCAGTCTCTGCTTAGGGCTACATCAACAGCAAACAAACCATAGAGATAGAACTAGAAACTGCTTTATGGTGTCAACTTTCAAAGAGCTAGCACAAAATGTGTTTAATTTAGAGTTCCAAATACATGTATCCCTATAGGAGAAAACAGAGTGAAACCTCAAAATGAAACCGGTTACTGCCAACGAACGGTTTCACCTAGAAGAACGAAATTTGGCGAGCCAAGTGGGATTGGTGTACTGATCATTACCTGAAAGTTTCATCAAGATTGGGTGAAAAAGTGTGTGCTGAGATTTCGGGCAACTCGTAGTTTTTTGGAAGCTTGGCAGGCCCTTTCCATGAAAGTGATTCTCGCCAGTCTCTGCTTAGGGCTACATCAACAGCAAACAAACCATAGAGATAGAACTTGAAACTGCTTTATGGTGTCAAGTTTCAAAGAGCTAGCACAAACCGTGTTTGATTTAGAGTTCCAAATACATGTATCCCTATAGGAGAAAACAGAGTGAAACCTCAAAATGAAACCGGTTACTGCCAACGAACGGTTTCACCTAGAAGAACGAAATTTGGCGAGCCAAGTGGGATTGGTGTACTGATCATTACCTGAAAGTTTCATCAAGATTGGGTGAAAAAGTGTGTGCTGAGATTTCAGGCAACTCGTAGTTTTTTGGAAGCTTGGCAGGCCCTTTCCATGAAAGTGATTCTCGCCAGTCTCTGCTTAGGGCTACATCAACAGCAAACAAACCATAGAGATAGAACTTGAAACTGCTTTATGGTGTCAACTTTCAAAGAGCTAGCACAAACCGTGTTTGATTTAGAGTTCCAAATACATGTATCCCTATAGGAGAAAATAGAGTGAAACCTCAAAATGAAACCGGTTACTGCCAACGAACGGTTTCACCTAGAAGAACGAAATTTGGCGAGCCAAGTGGGATTGGTGTACTGATCATTACCTGAAAGTTTCATCAAGATTGGGTGAAAAAGTGTGTGCTGAGATTTCAGGCAACTCGTAGTTTTTTGGAAGCTTGGCAGGCCCTTTCCATGAAAGTGATTCTCGCCAGTCTCTGCTTAGGGCTACATCAACAGCAAACAAACCATAGAGATAGAACTTGAAACTGCTTTATGGTGTCACGTTTCAAAGAGCTAGCACAAACCGTGTTTGATTTAGAGTTCCAAATACATGTATCCCTATAGGAGAAAACAGAGTGAAACCTCAAAATGAAACCGGTTACTGCCAACGAACGGTTTCACCTAGAAGAACGAAATTTGGCGAGCCAAGTGGGATTGGTGTACTGATCATTACCTGAAAGTTTCATCAAGATTGGGTGAAAAAGTGTGTGCTGAGATTTCAGGCAACTCGTAGATTTTTGGAAGCTTGGCAGGCCCTTTCCATGAAAGTGATTCTCGCCAGTCTCTGCTTAGGGCTACATCAACAGCAAACAAACCATAGAGATAGAACTTGAAACTGCTTTATGGTGTCAAGTTTCAAAGAGCTAGCACAAACCGTGTTTGATTTAGAGTTCCAAATACATGTATCCCTATAGGAGAAAACAGAGTGAAACCTCAAAATGAAACCGGTTACTGCCAACGAACGGTTTCACCTAGAAGAACGAAATTTGGCGAGCCAAGTGGGATTGGTGTACTGACCATTACCTGAAAGTTTCATCAAGATTGGGTGAAAAAGTGTGTGCTGAGATTTCAGGCAACTCGTAGTTTTTTGGAAGCTTGGCAGGCCCTTTCCATGAAAGTGATTCTCACCAGTCTCTGCTTAGGGCTACATCAACAGCAAACAAACCATAGAGATAAGACTTGAAACTGCTTTATGGTGTCAAGTTTCAAAGAGCTAGCACAAACCGTGTTTGATTTAGAGTTCCAAATACATGTATCCCTATAGGAGAAAACAGAGTGAAACCTCAAAATGAAACCGGTTACTGCCAACGAACGGTTTCACCTAGAAGAACGAAATTTGGTGAGCCAAGTGGGATTGGTGTACTGATCATTACCTGAAAGTTTCATCACGATTGGGTGAAAAAGTGTGTGCTGAGATTTCAGGCAACTCGTAGTTTTTTGGAAGCTTGGCAGGCCCTTTCCATGAAAGTGTTTCTCGCCAGTCTCTGCTTAGGGCTACATCAACAGCAAACAAACCATAGAGATAGAACTAGAAACTGCTTTATGGTGTCAACTTTCAAAGAGCTAGCACAAAATGTGTTTAATTTAGAGTTCCAAATACATGTATCCCTATAGGAGAAAACAGAGTGAAACCTCAAAATGAAACCGGTTACTGCCAACGAACGGTTTCACCTAGAAGAACGAAATTTGGCGAGCCAAGTGGGATTGGTGTATGATCATTACCTGAAAGTTTCATCAAGATTGGGTGAAAAAGTGTGTGCTGAGATTTCGGGCAACTCGTAGTTTTTTGGAAGCTTGGCAGGCCTTCCATGAAAGTGATTCTCGCCAGTCTCTGCTTAGGGCTACATCAACAGCAAACAAACCATAGAGATAGAACTTGAAACTGCTTTATGGTGTCAAGTTTCAAAGAGCTAGCACAAACCGTGTTTGATTTAGAGTTCCAAATACATGTATCCCTATAGGAGAAAAACAGAGTGAAACCTCAAAATGAAACCGGTTACTGCCAACGAACGGTTTCACCTAGAAGAACGAAATTTGGCGAGCCAAGTGGGATTGGTGTACTGATCATTACCTGAAAGTTTCATCAAGATTGGGTGAAAAAGTGTGTGCTGAGATTTCAGGCAACTCGTAGTTTTTTGGAAGCTTGGCAGGCCCTTTCCATGAAAGTGATTCTCGCCAGTCTCTGCTTAGGGCTACATCAACAGCAAACAAACCATAGAGATAGAACTTGAAACTGCTTTATGGTGTCAACTTTCAAAGAGCTAGCACAAACCGTGTTGATTTAGAGTTCCAAATACATGTATCCCTATAGGAGAAAATAGAGTGAAACCTCAAAATGAAACCGGTTACTGCCAACGAACGGTTTCACCTAGAAGAACGAAATTTGGCGAGCCAAGTGGGATTGGTGTACTGATCATTACCTGAAAGTTTCATCAAGATTGGGTGAAAAGTGTGTGCTGAGATTTCAGGCAACTCGTAGTTTTTTGGAAGCTTGGCAGGCCCTTTCCATGAAAGTGATTCTCGCCAGTCTCTGCTTAGGGCTACATCAACAGCAAACAAACCATAGAGATAGAACTTGAAACTGCTTTATGGTGTCACGTTTCAAAGAGCTAGCACAAACCGTGTTTGATTTAGAGTTCCAAATACATGTATCCCTATAGGAGAAAACAGAGTGAAACCTCAAAATGAAACCGGTTACTGCCAACGAACGGTTTCACCTAGAAGAACGAAATTTGGCGAGCCAAGTGGGATTGGTGTACTGATCATTACCTGAAAGTTTCATCAAGATTGGGTGAAAAAGTGTGTGCTGAGATTTCAGGCAACTCGTAGATTTTTGGAAGCTTGGCAGGCCCTTTCCATGAAAGTGATTCTCGCCAGTCTCTGCTTAGGGCTACATCAACAGCAAACAAACCATAGAGATAGAACTTGAAACTGCTTTATGGTGTCAAGTTTCAAAGAGCTAGCACAAACCGTGTTTGATTTAGAGTTCCAAATACATGTATCCCTATAGGAGAAAACAGAGTGAAACCTCAAAATGAAACCGGTTACTGCCAACGAACGGTTTCACCTAGAAGAACGAAATTTGGCGAGCCAAGTGGGATTGGTGTACTGACCATTACCTGAAAGTTTCATCAAGATTGGGTGAAAAAGTGTGTGCTGAGATTTCAGGCAACTCGTAGTTTTTTGGAAGCTTGGCAGGCCCTTTCCATGAAAGTGATTCTCGCCAGTCTCTGCTTAGGGCTACATCAACAGCAAACAAACCATAGAGATAGGACTTGAAACTGCTTTATGGTGTCAAGTTTCAAAGAGCTAGCACAAACCGTGTTTGATTTAGAGTTCCAAATACATGTATCCCTATAGGAGAAAACAGAGTGAAACCTCAAAATGAAACCGGTTACTGCCAACGAACGGTTTCACCTAGAGAACGAAATTTGGTGAGCCAAGTGGGATTGGTGTACTGATCATTACCTGAAAGTTTCATCACGATTGGGTGAAAAAGTGTGTGCTGAGATTTCAGGCAACTCGTAGTTTTTTGGAAGCTTGGCAGGCCCTTTCCATGAAAGTGATTCTCGCCAGTCTCTGCTTAGGGCTACATCAACAGCAAACAAACCATAGAGATAGAACTAGAAACTGCTTTATGGTGTCAACTTTCAAAGAGCTAGCACAAAATGTGTTTAATTTAGAGTTCCAAATACATGTATCCCTATAGGAGAAAACAGAGTGAAACCTCAAAATGAAACCGGTTACTGCCAACGAACGGTTTCACCTAGAAGAACGAAATTTGGCGAGCCAAGTGGGATTGGTGTACTGATCATTACCTGAAAGTTTCATCAAGATTGGGTGAAAAAGTGTGTGCTGAGATTTCGGGCAACTCGTAGTTTTTTGGAAGCTTGGCAGGCCCTTTCCATGAAAGTGATTCTCGCCAGTCTCTGCTTAGGGCTACATCAACAGCAAACAAACCATAGAGATAGAACTTGAAAACTGCTTTATGGTGTCAAGTTTCAAAGAGCTAGCACAACCGTGTTTGATTTAGAGTTCCAAATACATGTATCCCTATAGGAGAAAAACAGAGTGAAACCTCAAAATGAAACCGGTTACTGCCAACGAACGGTTTCACCTAGAAGAACGAAATTTGGCGAGCCAAGTGGGATTGGTGTCCTGATCATTACCTGAAAGTTTCATCAAGATTGGGTGAAAAAGTGTGTGCTGAGATTTCAGGCAACTCGTAGTTTTTTGGAAGCTTGGCAGGCCCTTTCCATGAAAGTGATTCTCGCCAGTCTCTGCTTAGGGCTACATCAACAGCAAACAAACCATAGAGATAGAACTTGAAACTGCTTTATGGTGTCAACTTTCAAAGAGCTAGCACAAACCGTGTTTGATTTAGAGTTCCAAATACATGTATCCCTATAGGAGAAAACAGAGTGAAACCTCAAAATGAAACCGGTTACTGCCAACGAACGGTTTCACCTAGAAGAACGAAATTTGGCGAGCCAAGTGGGATTGGTGTACTGATCATTACCTGAAAGTTTCATCAAGATTGGGTGAAAAAGTGTGTGCTGAGATTTCAGGCAACTCGTAGATTTTTGGAAGCTTGGCAGGCCCTTTCCATGAAAGTGATTCTCTCCAGTCTCTGCTTAGGGCTACATCAACAGCAAACAAAACCATAGAGATAGAACTTGAAACTGCTTTATGGTGTCAAGTTTCAAAGAGCTAGCACAAACCGTGTTTGATTTAGAGTTCCAAATACATGTATCCCTATAGGAGAAAACAGAGTGAAACCTCAAAATGAAACCGGTTACTGCCAACGAACGGTTTCACCTAGAAGAACGAAATTTGGCGAGCCAAGTGGGATTGGTGTACTGACCATTACCTGAAAGTTTCATCAAGATTGGGTGAAAAAAGTGTGTGCTGAGATTTCAGGCAACTCGTAGTTTTTTGGAAGCTTGGCAGGCCCTTTCCATGAAAGTGATTCTCGCCACTCTGCTTAGGGCTACATCAACAGCAAACAAACCATAGAGATAGGACTTGAAACTGCTTTATGGTGTCAAGTTTCAAAGAGCTAGCACAAACCGTGTTTGATTTAGAGTTCCAAATACATGTATCCCTATAGGAGAAAACAGAGTGAAACCTCAAAATGAAACCGGTTACTGCCAACGAACGGTTTCACCTAGAAGAACGAGATTTGGTGATCCAAGTGGGATTGGTGTACTGATCATTACCTGAAAGTTTCATCAAGATTGGGTGAAAAAGTGTGTGCTGAGATTTCAGGCAACTCGTAGTTTTTTGGAAGCTTGGCAGGCCCTTTCCTTGAAAGTGATTCTCGCCAGTCTCTGCTTAGGGCTACATCAACAGCAAACAAACCATAGAGATAGAACTAGAAACTGCTTTATGGTGTCAACTTTCAAAGAGCTAGCACAAAATGTGTTTAATTTAGAGTTCCAAATACATGTATCCCTATAGGAGAAAACAGAGTGAAACCTCAAAATGAAACCGGTTACTGCCAACGAACGGTTTCACCTAGAAGAACGAAATTTGGCGAGCCAAGTGGGATTGGTGTACTGATCATTACCTGAAAGTTTCATCAAGATTGGGTGAAAAAGTGTGTGCTGAGATTTCGGGCAACTCGTAGTTTTTTGGAAGCTTGGCAGGCCCTTTCCATGAAAGTGATTCTCGCCAGTCTCTGCTTAGGGCTACATCAACAGCAAACAAACCATAGAGATAGAACTTGAAACTGCTTTATGGTGTCAAGTTTCAAAGAGCTAGCACAAACCGTGTTTGATTTAGAGTTCCAAATACATGTATCCCTATAGGAGAAAACAGAGTGAAACCTCAAAATGAAACCGGTTACTGCCAACGAACGGTTTCACCTAGAAGAACGAAATTTGGCGAGCCAAGTGGGATTGGTGTACTGATCATTACCTGAAAGTTTCATCAAGATTGGGTGAAAAAGTGTGTGCTGAGATTTCAGGCAACTCGTAGTTTTTTGGAAGCTTGGCAGGCCCTTTCCATGAAAGTGATTCTCGCCAGTCTCTGCTTAGGGCTACATCAACAGCAAACAAACCATAGAGATAGAACTTGAAACTGCTTTATGGTGTCAACTTTCAAAGAGCTAGCACAAACCGTGTTTGATTTAGAGTTCCAAATACATGTATCCCTATAGGAGAAAACAGAGGGAAACCTCAAAATGAAACCGGTTACTGCCAACGAACGGTTTCACCTAGAAAAACGAAATTTGGCGAGCCAAGTGGGATTGGTGTACTGATCATTACCTGAAAGTTTCATCAAGATTGGGTGAAAAAGTGTGTGCTGAGAATTCAGGCAACTCGTAGTTTTTTGGAAGCTTGGCAGGCCCTTTCCATGAAAGTGATTCTCGCCAGTCTCTGCTTAGGCTACATCAACAGCAAACAAACCATAGAGATAGAACTTGAAACTGCTTTATGGTGTCAAGTTTCAAAGAGCTAGCACAAACCGTGTTTGATTTAGAGTTCCAAATACATGTATCCCTATAGGAGAAAACAGAGTGAAACCTCAAAATGAAACCGGTTACTGCCAACGAACGGTTTCACCTAGAAGAACGAAATTTGGCGAGCCAAGTGGGATTGGTGTACTGATCATTACCTGAAAGTTTCATCAAGATTGGGTGAAAAAGTGTGTGCTGAGATTTCAGGCAACTCGTAGTTTTTGGAAGCTTGGCAGGCCCTTTCCATGAAAGTGATTCTCGCCAGTCTCTGCTTAGGGCTACATCAACAGCAAACAAACCATAGAGAAAGAACTTGAAACTGCTTTATGGTGTCAACTTTCAAAGAGCTAGCACAAACCGTGTTTGATTTAGAGTTCCAAATACATGTATCCCTATAGGAGAAAACAGAGTGAAACCTCAAAATGAAACCGGTTACTGCCAACGAACGGTTTCACCTAGAAGAACGAAATTTGGCGAGCCAAGTGGGATTGGTGTACTGATCATTACCTGAAAGTTTCATCAAGATTGGGTGAAAAAGTGTGTGCTGAGATTTCAGGCAACTCGTAGTTTTTTGGAAGCTTGGCAGGCCCTTTCCATGAAAGTGATTCTCGCCAGTCTCTGCTTAGGGCTACATCAACAGCAAACAAACCATAGAGATAGAACTTGAAACTGCTTTATGGTGTCAAGTTTCAAAGAGCTAGCACAAACCGTGTTTGACTTAGAGTTCCAAATACATGTATCCCTATAGGAGAAAACAGAGTGAAACCTCAAAATGAAACCGGTTACTGCCAACGAACGGTTCACCTAGAAGAACGAAATTTGGCGAGCCAAGTGGGATTGGTGTACTGACCATTACCTGAAAGTTTCATCAAGATTGGGTGAAAAAGTGTGTGCTGAGATTTCAGGCAACTCGTAGTTTTTTGGAAGCTTGGCAGGCCCTTTCCATGAAAGTGATTCTCACCAGTCTCTGCTTAGGGCTACATCAACAGCAAACAAACCATAGAGATAAGACTTGAAACTGCTTTATGGTGTCAAGTTTCAAAGAGCTAGCACAAACCGTGTTTGATTTAGAGTTCCAAATACATGTATCCCTATAGGAGAAAACAGAGTGAAACCTCAAAATGAAACCGGTTACTGCCAACGAACGGTTTCACCTAGAAGAACGAAATTTGGCGAGCCAAGTGGGATTGGTGTACTGATCATTACCTGAAAGTTTCATCAAGATTGGGTGAAAAAGTGTGTGCTGAGATTTCAGGCAACTCGTAGTTTTTTGGAAGCTTGGCAGGCCCTTTCCATGAAAGTGATTCTCGCCAGTCTCTGCTTAGGGCTACATCAACAGCAAACAAACCATAGAGATAGAACTAGAAACTGCTTTATGGTGTCAACTTTCAAAGAGCTAGCACAAAATGTGTTTAATTTAGAGTTCCAAATACATGTATCCCTATAGGAGAAAACAGAGTGAAACCTCAAAATGAAACCGGTTACTGCCAACGAACGGTTTCACCTAGAAGAACGAAATTTGGCGAGCCAAGTGGGATTGGTGTACTGATCATTACCTGAAAGTTTCATCAAGATTGGGTGAAAAAGTGTGTGCTATTATTTCGGGCAACTCGTAGTTTTTTGGAAGCTTGGCAGGCCCTTTCCATGAAAGTGATTCTCGCCAGTCTCTGCTTAGGGCTACATCAACAGCAAACAAACCATAGAGATAGAACTTGAAACTGCTTTATGGTGTCAAGTTTCAAAGAGCTAGCACAAACCGTGTTTGATTTAGAGTTCCAAAAAACATGTATCCCTATAGGAGAAAACAGAGTGAAACCTCAAAATGAAACCGGTTACTGCCAACGAACGGTTTCACCTAGAAGAACGAAATTTGGCGAGCCAAGTGGGATTGGTGTACTGATCATTACCTGAAAGTTTCATCAAGATTGGGTGAAAAAGTGTGTGCTGAGATTTCAGGCAACTCGTAGTTTTTTGGAAGCTTGGCAGGCCCTTTCCATGAAAGTGATTCTCGCCAGTCTCTGCTTAGGGCTACATCAACAGCAAACAAACCATAGAGATAGAACTTGAAACTGCTTTATGGTGTCAACTTTCAAAGAGCTAGCACAAACCGTGTTTGATTTAGAGTTCCAAATACATGTATCCCTATAGGAGAAAATAGAGTGAAACCTCAAAATGAAACCGGTTACTGCCAACGAACGGTTTCACCTAGAAGAACGAAATTTGGCGAGCCAAGTGGGATTGGTGTACTGATCATTACCTGAAAGTTTCATCAAGATTGGGTGAAAAAGTGTGTGCTGAGATTTCAGGCAACTCGTAGTTTTTTGGAAGCTTGGCAGGCCCTTTCCATGAAAGTGATTCTCGCCAGTCTCTGCTTAGGCTACATCAACAGCAAACAAACCATAGAGATAGAACTTGAAACTGCTTTATGGTGTCACGTTTCAAAGAGCTAGCACAAACCGTGTTTGATTTAGAGTTCCAAATACATGTATCCCTATAGGAGAAAACAGAGTGAAACCTCAAAATGAAACCGGTTACTGCCAACGAACGGTTTCACCTAGAAGAACGAAATTTGGCGAGCCAAGTGGGATTGGTGTACTGATCATTACCTGAAAGTTTCATCAAGATTGGGTGAAAAAGTGTGTGCTGAGATTTCAGGCAACTCGTAGATTTTTGGAAGCTTGGCAGGCCCTTTCCATGAAAGTGATTCTCGCCAGTCTCTGCTTAGGGCTACATCAACAGCAAACAAACCATAGAGATAGAACTTGAAACTGCTTTATGGTGTCAAGTTTCA
>NW_027525420.1:0-19745 GCF_052094955.1 Ictidomys tridecemlineatus | reverse complement strand
ACCGTGTTTGATTTAGAGTTCCAAATACATGTATCCCTATAGGAGAAAACAGAGTGAAACCTCAAAATGAAACCGGTTACTGCCAACGAATGGTTTAACCTAGAAGAACGAAATTTGGCGAGCCAAGTGGGATTGGTGTACTGATCATTACCTGAAAGTTTCATCAATATTGGGTGAAAAAGTGGGTGCTGAGATTTCAGGCAACTCGTAGTTTTTTGGAAGCTTGGCAGGCCATTTCCATGAAAGTGATTCTCGCCAGTCTCTGCTTAGGGCTACATCAACAGCAAACAATCCATAGAGATAGAACTTGATACTGCTTTATTGTGTCAAGTTTCAAAGAGCTAGCACAAACCGTGTTTGATTTAGAGTTCCAAATACATGTATCCCTATAGGAGAAAACAGAGTGAAACCTCAAAATGAAACCGGTTACTGCCAACGAACGGTTTAACCTAGAAGAATGAAATTTGGCGAGCCAAGTGGGATTGGTGTACTGATCATTACCTGAAAGTTTCATCATGATTGGGTGAAAAAGTGTGTGCTGAGATTTCGGGCAATACGTAGTTTTTTGGAAGCTTGGCAGGCCTTTTCCATGAAAGTGATTCTCGCCAGTCTCTGCTTAGGGCTACATAAATAGCAAACAAACCACAGAGATAGAACTTGAAACTGCTTTATTGTGTCAAGTTTCAAAGAGCTAGCACAAACCATGTTTGATTTAGAGTTCCAAATACATGTATGCCTATAGGAGAAACAGAGTGAAACCTCAAAATGAAACCGGTTACTGCCAATGAAAGGTTTAACCTAGAAGAACGAAATTTGGCGAGCCAAGTGGGATTGGTGTACTGATCATTACCTGAAAGTTTCATCAAGATTGGGTGAAAAAGGGTGTGCTGAGATTTCAGGGAACTCGTAGTTTTTTGGAAGCTTGTCAGGCCCTTTCCATGAAAGTGATACTCGCCAGTCTCTGCTTAGGGCTACATCAACAGCAACCAAACCATAGAGATAGAACTTGAAACTGCTTTATTGTGTCAAGTTTCAAAGAGCTAGCACAAACTGTGTTTGATTTAGAGTTCCAAATACATGTATCCCTATAGGAGAAAACAGAGTGAAACCTCAAAATGAAATCGGTTACTGCCAACAAACAGTTTAACCTAGAAGAACGAAATTTGGCGAGCCAAGTGGGATTGGTGTACTGATCATTACCTGAAAGTTTCATCAAGATTGGGTGAAAAAGCGTGTGCTGAGATTTCAGGCAACTCGGAGTTTTTTGGAAGCTTGGCAGGCCCTTTCCATGAAAGTGATTCTCGCCAGTCTCTGCTTAGGGCTACATCAACAGCAAACAAACCATAGAGATAGAACTTGAAACTGCTTTATTGTGTCAAGTTTCAAAGAGCTAGTACAAACCGTGTTTGATTTAGAGTTCCAAATACATGTATCACTATAGGAGAAAACAGAGTGAAACCTCAAAATGAAACCGGTTACTGCCAACAAACGGTTTAACCTAGAAGAACGAAATTTGGCGAGCCAAGTGGGATTGGTGTACTGATCATTACCTGAAAGTTTCATCAAGATTGGGTGAAAAAAGGTGTGCTGAGATTATGGGCAACTCGTAGTTTTTTGGAAGCTTGGCAGGCCCTTTCCATGAAATTGATTCTCGCCAGTCTCTGCTTAGGGCTACATCAACAGCAAACAATCCATAGAGATAGAACTTGAAACTGCTTTATTGTGTCAAGTTTCAAAGACCTAGCACAAACCGTGTTTGATTTAGAGTTCCAAATACATGTATCCCTATAGGAGAAAACAGAGTGTAACCTCAAAATGAAACCGGTTACTGCCAACGAACGGTTTAACCTAGAAGAACGAAATTTGGCGAGCCAAGTGGGATTGGTGTACTGATCATACCTGAAAGTTTCATCAAGATTGGGTGAAAAAGTGTGTGCTGAGATTTCAGGCAATTCGTAGTTTTTTGGAAGGTTGGCAGGCCCTTTCCATGAAAGTGATTCTCGCCAGTCTCTGCTTACGGCTACATCAACAGCAAACAAACCATAGAGATATAACTTGAAACTGCTTTATTGTGTCAAGTTTCAAAGAGCTAGCACAAACCGTGTTTGACTTGGATTTCCAAATACATGTATCCCTATAGGAGAAAACAGAGTGAAACCTCAAAATGAAACCAGTTACTGCCAAGCTAGGCAGGCCCTTTCCATGAAAGTGATTCTTGCCAGTCTCTGCTTAGGACTACATCAACCGGTTTAACCTAGAAGAACGAAATTTGGCAAGCCAAGTGGGATTGGTGTACTGATCATTACCTGAAAGTTTCATCAAGATTGGGTGAAAAAGTGTGTGCTGAGATTTCAGGCAACTCGTAGTTTTTTGGAAGCTTGGCAGGCCCTTTGCATGAAAGTGATTCTTGCCAGTCTCTCCTTAGGGCTACATCAACAGCAAACAAACCATAGTGATAGAACTTGAAACTGCTTTATTGTGTCAAGTTTCAAAAAGCTAGCACAAACCGTGTATGATTTAGAGTTCCAAATACATGTATCCCTATAGGAGAAAACAGAGTGAAACCTCAAAATGAAACCAGTTACTGCCAATGAACGGTTTAACCTAGAAGAAGGAAATTTGGCGAGCCAAGTGGGATTAGTGTACTGATCATTACCTGAAAGTTTCATCAAGATTGGGTGAAAAAGGGTGTGCTGAGATTTCAGGCAACTCGTAGTTTTTTGGAAGCTTGGCAGGCCCTTTCCATGAAAGTGATTCTCGCCAGTCTCTGCTTAGGGCTACATCAACAGCAAACAAACCATAGAGAGAGAACTTGAAACTGCTTTATTGTGTCAAGTTTCAAAGAGCTAGCACTAACCGTGTTTGATTTAGAGTTCCAAATACATGTATCCCTATAGGAGAAAACAGAGTGAAACCTCAAAATGAAACCACTTACTGCCAACGATCGGTTTAACCTAGAAGAACGAAATTTGGTGAGCCAAGTGGGATTGGTTGTACTGATCATTACCTGAAAGATTCATCAATATTGGGTGAAAAAGGGTGTGCTGTGATTTCGGGCAACTCGTAGTTTTTTGGAAGCTGGCAGGCCCTTTCCATGAAAGTGATTCTCGAAAGTCTCTGCTTAGGGCTATATCAACAGCAAACAAACCATAGAGATAGAACTTGAAACTGCTTTATTGTGTCAAGTTTCAAAGAGCTAGCACAAACCGTGTTTGATTTAGAGTTCCAAATACATGTATCCCTATAGGAGAAAACAGAGTGAAACCTCAAAATGAAACCGGTTACTGCCAACGAACGGTTTAACCTAGAAGAACGAAATTGGCGAGCCAAGTGGGATTGGTCTACTGATCATTACCTGAAAGTTTCATCAAGATTGGGTGAAAAAGGGTGTGCTGAGATTTCAGGCAACTCGTAGTTTTTTGGAAGCTTGGCAGGCCCTTTCCATGAAAGTGATTCTCGCCAGTCTCTGCTTAGGGCTACATCAACAGCAAACAAACCATAGAGATAGAACTTGAAACTGCTTTATTGTGTCAAGTTTCAAAGAGCTAGCACAAACCGTGTTTGATTTAGAGTTCCAAATACATGTATCCCTATAGGAGAAAACAGAGTGAAACCTCAAAATGAAACCGGTTACTGCCAACGAACGGTTTAACCTAGAAGAAGGAAATTTCGCGAGCCAAGTGGGATTGGTGTACTGATCATTACCTGAAAGTTTCATCAAGATTGGGTGAAAAAGTGTGTGCTGTGATTTCGGGCAACTCGTAGTTTTTTGGAAGCTTGGCAGGCCCTTTCCATGAAAGTGATTCTCGCCAGTCTCTGCTTAGGGCTACATCAACAGCAAACAAACCATAGAGATAGAACTTGAAACTGCTTTATTGTGTCAAGTTTCAAAGAGCTAGCACAAACCGTGTTTGATTTAGAGTTCCAAATACATGTATCCATATAGTAGAAAACAGAGTGAAACCTCAAAATGAAACCAGTTACTGCCAACGAACGTTTAACCTAGAAGAACGAAATTTGGTGAGCCAAGTGGGATTGGTGTACTGATCATTACCTGAAATTTCATCAAGATTGGGTGAAAAAGGGTGTGCTGAGATTTCAGGCAACTCGTAGTTATTGGAAGCTTCGCAGGCCCTTTCCATGAAAGTGATTCTCGCCAATCTCTGCTTAGGGCTACATCAACAGCAAACAAACCATAGAGATAGAACTTGAAACTGCTTTATTGTGTCAAGTTTCAAAGAGCTAGCACAAACCGTGTTTGATTTAGAGTTCCAAATACATGTATCCCTATAGGAGAAAACAGAGTGAAACCTCAAAATGAAACCGGTTACTGCCAACGAACGGTTTAACCTAGAAGAACGAAATTTGGCGAGCCAAGTGGGATTGGTGTACTGATCATTACCTGAAAGTTTCATCAAGATTGGGTGAAAACGTGTGTGCTGAGATTTCAGGCAACTCGTAGTTTTTTGGAAGCTTGGCAGGCCCTTTTCATGAAAGTGGTTCTCGCCAGTCTCTGCTTAGGGCTACATCAACAGCAAACAAACCATAGAGATAGAACTTGAAACTGCTTTATTGTATCAAGTTCCAAAGAGCTAGCACAAACCGTGTTTGATTTAGAGTTCCAAATACATGTATCCCAATAGGAGAAAACAGAGTGAAACCTCAAAATGAAACCGGTTACTGCCAACGAACGGTTTAACCTAGAAGAACGAAATTTGGCGAGCCAAGTGAGATTGGTGTACTGATCATTACCTGAAAGTTTCATCAAGATTGGGTGAAAAAGGGTGTGCTGAGATTTCGGGCAACTCGTAGTTTTTTGGAAGCTTGGAAGGCCCTTTCCATGAAAGTGATTCTCGCCAGTCTCTGCTTTGGGCTACATCAACAGCAAACAAACCATAGAGATAGAACTTGAAACTGCTCTATTGTGTCAAGTTCCAAAGAGCTAGCACAAACCGTGTTTGATTTAGAGTTCCAAATACATGTATCCCTATAGGAGAAAACAGAGTGAAACCTCAAAATGAATCCGGTTACTGCCAACGAATGGTTTAACCTAGAAGAATGAAATTTGGCGAGCAAAGTGGGATTGGTGTACTGATCATTACCTGAAAGTTTCATCAAGATAGGGTGAAAAAGTGTGTGCTGAGATTTAAGGCAACTCGTAGTTTTTTGGAAGCTTGGCAGGCCCTTTCCATGAAAGTGATTCTCGCCAGTCTCTGCTTACGGCTACATCAACAGCAAACAAACCATAGAGATAGAACTTGAAACTGCTTTATTGTGTCAAGTTTCAAAGAGCTAGCACAAACCGTGTTTGATTTGGGATTTCCAATTACATGTATCCCTATAGGAGAAAACAGAGTGAAACCTCAAAATGAAACCAGTTACTGCCAAGCTAGGCAGGCCCTTTCCATGAAAAGTGATTCTTGCCAGTCTCTGCTTAGGACTACATCAACCGGTTTAACCTAGAAGAACGAAATTTGGCAAGCCAAGTGGGATTGGTGTACTGATCATTACCTGAAAGTTTCATCAAGATTGGGTGAAAAAGTGTGTGCTGAGATTTCAGGCAACTCGTAGTTTTTTGGAAGCTTGGCAGGCCCTTTGCATGAAAGTGATTCTTGCCAGTCTCTCCTTAGGGCTACATCAACAGCAAACAAACCATAGAGATAGACTTGAAACTGCTTTATTGTGTCAAGTTTCAAAAAGCTAGCACAAACCGTGTATGATTTAGAGTTCCAAATACATGTATCCCTATAGGAGAAAACAGAGTGAAACCTCAAATGAAACCAGTTACTGCCAATGAACGGTTTAACCTAGAAGAAGGAAATTTGGCGAGCCAAGTGGGATTAGTGTACTGATCATTAAGTGAAAGTTTCATCAAGATTGGGTGAAAAAGTGTGTGCTGAGATTTCAGGCAACTCGTAGTTTTTTAGAAGCTTGGCAAGCCCTTTCCATGAAAGTGATTCTCGCCAGTCTCTGCTTACGGCTACATCAACAGCAAACAAACCATAGAGATAGAACTTGAAACTGCTTTATTGTGTCAAGTTTCTAAGAGCTAGCACAAACCGTGTTTGATTTAGAGTTCCAAATACATGTATCCCTATAGGAGAAAACAGAGTGAAACCTCAAAATGAAACCGGTTACTGTCAACGAACGGTTTAACCTAGAAGAACGAAATTTGGCGAGCCAAGTGGGATTGGTGTACTGATCATTACCTGAAAGTTTCATCAAGATTGGGTGAAAAAGTGTGTGCTGAGATTTCAGGCAACTCGTAGTTTTTTGGAAGCTTCGCAGGCCCTTTCCATGAAAGTGATTCTCGCCAGTCTCTGCTTACGGCTACATCAACAGCAAACAAACCATAGAGATAGAACTTGAAACTGCTTTATTGTGTCAAGTTTCAAAGAGCTAGCACAAACCGTGTTTGATTTAGAGTTCCAAATACATATATCCCTAAAAGAGAAAACAGAGTGAAACCTCAAAATGAAACCGGTTACTGTCAACGAACGGTTTATCCTAGAAGAACGAAATTTGGCGAGCCAAGTGGGATTGGTGTACTGATCATTACCTGAAAGTTTCATCAAGATTGGGTGAAAAAGTGTGTGCTGAGATTTCAGGCAACTCGTAGTTTTTTGGAAGCTTCGCAGGCCCTTTCCATGAAAGTGATTCTCGCCAGTCTCTGCTTAGGGATACATCAACAGCAAACAAACCATAGAGATAGAACTTGAAACTGCTTTATTGTGTCAAGTTTCAAAGAGCTAGCACAAACCGTGTTAGATTTAGAGTTCCAAATACATGTATCCCTAAAGGAGAAAACAGAGTGAAACCTCAAAATGAAACCGGTTACTGCCAACGAACGGTTTAACCTAGAAGAACGAAATTTGGCGAGCCAAGTGGGATTGGTGTACTGATCATTACCTGAAAGTTTCATCAAGATTGGGTGAAAAAGTGTTTGCTGAGATTTCGGGCAACTCGTAGTTTTTTGGAAGCTTGGCAGGCCCTTTCCATGAAAGTGATTCTCGCCAGTCTCTGCTTAGGGCTACATCAACAGCAAACAAACCATAGAGATAGAACTTGAAACTGCTTTATTGTGTCAAGTTTCAAAGAGCTAGCACGAACCGTGTTTGATTTAGGGTTCCAAATACATGTATCCCTATAGGAGAAAACAGAGTGAAACCTCAAAATGAAACCGGTTACTGCCAACGAACGGTTTAACCTAGAAGAACGAAATTTGGCGAGCCAAGTGGGATTGGTGTACTGATCATTACCTGAAAGTTTCATCAAGATTGGGTGAAAAAGTGTGTGCTGAGATTTCAGGCAACTCGTAGTTTTTTGGAAGCTTGGCAGGCCCTTTCCATGAAAGTGATTCTCGCCAGTCTCTGCTTAGGGCTACATCAACAGCAAACAAACCATAGAGACAGAACTTTAAACTGCTTTATTGTGTCAAGTTTCAAAGAGCTAGCACAAACCGTGTTTGATTTAGAGTTCCAAATACATGTATCCCTATAGGAGAAAACAGAGTGAAACCTCAAAATGAAACCGGTTACTGCCAACGAACGGTTTAACCTAGAAGAAGGAAATTTGGCGAGCCAAGTGGGATTGGTGTACTGATCATTACCTGAAAGTTTCATCAAGATTGGGTGAAAAAGGGTGTGCTGAGATTTTAGGCAACTCGTAGTTTTTTGGAAGCTTGGCAGGCCCTATCCATGAAAGTGATTCTCGCCAATCTCTGCTTTGGGATACATCAACAGCAAACAAACCATAGAGATAGAACTTGAAACTGCTTTATTGTGTCAAGTTTCAAAGAGCTAGCACAAACCGTGTTTGATTTAGAGTTCCAAATACATGTATCCCTATAGGAGAAAACAGAGTGAAACCTCAAAATGAAACCGGTTACTGCCAACGAACGGTTTTACCTAGAAGAACGAAATTTGGCGAGCCAAGTGGGATTGGTGTACTGATCATTACCTGAAAGTTTGATCAAGATTGGGTGAAAAAGGGTGTGCTGAGATTTCAGGCAACTCGTAGTTTTTTGGAAGCTTGGCAGGCCCTTTCCATGAAAGTGATTCTCGCCAGTCTCTTCTTAGGGCTACATCAACAGCAAACAAACCATAGAGACAGAACTTGAAACTGCTTTATTGTGTCAAGTTTCAAAGAGCTAGCACAAACCGTGTTTGATTTAGAGTTCCAAATACATGTATCCCTATAGGAGAAAACAGAGTGAAACCTCAAAATGAAACCGGTTACTGTCAACGAACGGTTTAACCTAGAAGAACGAAATTTGGCGAGCCAAGTGGGATTGGTGTACTGATCATTACCTGAAAGTTTCATCAAGATTGGGTGAAAAAGTGTGTGCTGAGATTTCAGGCAACTCGTAGTTTTTTGGAAGCTTCGCAGGCCCTTTCCATGAAAGTGATTCTCGCCAGTCTCTGCTTACGGCTACATCAACAGCAAACAAACCATAGAGATAGAACTTGAAACTGCTTTATTGTGTCAAGTTTCAAAGAGCTAGCACAAACCGTGTATGATTTAGAGTTCCAAATACATGTATCCCTATAGGAGAAAACAGAGTGAAACCTCAAAATGAAACCAGTTACTGCCAATGAACGGTTTAACCTAGAAGAAGGAAATTTGGCGAGCCAAGTGGGATTAGTGTACTGATCATTAAGTGAAAGTTTCATCAAGATTGGGTGAAAAAGTGTGTGCTGAGATTTCAGGCAACTCGTAGTTTTTTAGAAGCTTGGCAAGCCCTTTCCATGAAAGTGATTCTCGCCAGTCTCTGCTTACGGCTACATCAACAGCAAACAAACCATAGAGATAGAACTTGAAACTGCTTTATTGTGTCAAGTTTCTAAGAGCTAGCACAAACCGTGTTTGATTTAGAGTTCCAAATACATGTATCCCTATAGGAGAAAACAGAGTGAAACCTCAAAATGAAACCGGTTACTGTCAACGAACGGTTTAACCTAGAAGAACGAAATTTGGCGAGCCAAGTGGGATTGGTGTACTGATCATTACCTGAAAGTTTCATCAAGATTGGGTGAAAAAGTGTGTGCTGAGATTTCAGGCAACTCGTAGTTTTTTGGAAGCTTCGCAGGCCCTTTCCATGAAAGTGATTCTCGCCAGTCTCTGCTTACGGCTACATCAACAGCAAACAAACCATAGAGATAGAACTTGAAACTGCTTTATTGTGTCAAGTTTCAAAGAGCTAGCACAAACCGTGTTTGATTTAGAGTTCCAAATACATATATCCCTAAAAGAGAAAACAGAGTGAAACCTCAAAATGAAACCGGTTACTGTCAACGAACGGTTTATCCTAGAAGAACGAAATTTGGCGAGCCAAGTGGGATTGGTGTACTGATCATTACCTGAAAGTTTCATCAAGATTGGGTGAAAAAGTGTGTGCTGAGATTTCAGGCAACTCGTAGTTTTTTGGAAGCTTCGCAGGCCCTTTCCATGAAAGTGATTCTCGCCAGTCTCTGCTTAGGGATACATCAACAGCAAACAAACCATAGAGATAGAACTTGAAACTGCTTTATTGTGTCAAGTTTCAAAGAGCTAGCACAAACCGTGTTAGATTTAGAGTTCCAAATACATGTATCCCTAAAGGAGAAAACAGAGTGAAACCTCAAAATGAAACCGGTTACTGCCAACGAACGGTTTAACCTAGAAGAACGAAATTTGGCGAGCCAAGTGGGATTGGTGTACTGATCATTACCTGAAAGTTTCATCAAGATTGGGTGAAAAAGTGTTTGCTGAGATTTCGGGCAACTCGTAGTTTTTTGGAAGCTTGGCAGGCCCTTTCCATGAAAGTGATTCTCGCCAGTCTCTGCTTAGGGCTACATCAACAGCAAACAAACCATAGAGATAGAACTTGAAACTGCTTTATTGTGTCAAGTTTCAAAGAGCTAGCACGAACCGTGTTTGATTTAGGGTTCCAAATACATGTATCCCTATAGGAGAAAACAGAGTGAAACCTCAAAATGAAACCGGTTACTGCCAACGAACGGTTTAACCTAGAAGAACGAAATTTGGCGAGCCAAGTGGGATTGGTGTACTGATCATTACCTGAAAGTTTCATCAAGATTGGGTGAAAAAGTGTGTGCTGAGATTTCAGGCAACTCGTAGTTTTTTGGAAGCTTGGCAGGCCCTTTCCATGAAAGTGATTCTCGCCAGTCTCTGCTTAGGGCTACATCAACAGCAAACAAACCATAGAGACAGAACTTTAAACTGCTTTATTGTGTCAAGTTTCAAAGAGCTAGCACAAACCGTGTTTGATTTAGAGTTCCAAATACATGTATCCCTATAGGAGAAAACAGAGTGAAACCTCAAAATGAAACCGGTTACTGCCAACGAACGGTTTAACCTAGAAGAAGGAAATTTGGCGAGCCAAGTGGGATTGGTGTACTGATCATTACCTGAAAGTTTCATCAAGATTGGGTGAAAAAGGGTGTGCTGAGATTTTAGGCAACTCGTAGTTTTTTGGAAGCTTGGCAGGCCCTATCCATGAAAGTGATTCTCGCCAATCTCTGCTTTGGGATACATCAACAGCAAACAAACCATAGAGATAGAACTTGAAACTGCTTTATTGTGTCAAGTTTCAAAGAGCTAGCACAAACCGTGTTTGATTTAGAGTTCCAAATACATGTATCCCTATAGGAGAAAACAGAGTGAAACCTCAAAATGAAACCGGTTACTGCCAACGAACGGTTTTACCTAGAAGAACGAAATTTGGCGAGCCAAGTGGGATTGGTGTACTGATCATTACCTGAAAGTTTGATCAAGATTGGGTGAAAAAGGGTGTGCTGAGATTTCAGGCAACTCGTAGTTTTTTGGAAGCTTGGCAGGCCCTTTCCATGAAAGTGATTCTCGCCAGTCTCTTCTTAGGGCTACATCAACAGCAAACAAACCATAGAGACAGAACTTGAAACTGCTTTATTGTGTCAAGTTTCAAAGAGCTAGCACAAACCGTGTTTGATTTAGAGTTCCAAATACATGTATCCCTATAGGAGAAAACAGAGTGAAACCTCAAAATGAAACCGGTTACTGCCAACGAACGGTTTAACCTAGAAGAACGAAATTTGGCGAGCCAAGTGGGATTGGTGTAGTGATCATTACCTGAAAGTTGCATCAAGATTGGGTGAAAAAGTGTGTGCTGAGATTTCTGGCAACTCGTAGTTTTTTGGAAGCTTGGCAGGCCCTTTCCATGAAAGTGATTCTCGCCAGTCTCTGCTTAGGGCTACATCAACAGCAAACAAACCATAGAGGTACAACTTGAAACTGCTTTATTGTGTCAAGTTTCGAAGAGCTAGCACAAACCGTGTTTGATTTAGAGTTCCAAATACATGTATCCCTATAGGAGAAAACAGAGTGAAACCTCAAAATGAAACCGGTTACTGCCAACGAACGGTTTAACCTAGAAGAACGAAATTTTGCAAACCAAGTGGGATTGGTGTACTGATCATTACCTGAAAGTTTCATCAAGATTGGGTGAAAAATGTGTGCTGAGATTTCAGGCAACTCGTAGTTTTTTGGAAGCTTGGCAGGCCCTTTCCATGAAAGTGATTCTCGCCAGTCTCTGCTTAGGGCTACATCAACAGCAAAGAAACCATAGAGATAGAATTTGAAACTGCTTTATTGTGTCAAGTTTCAAATAGCTAGCACAAACCATGTTTGATTTAGAGTTCCAAATACATGTATCCCTATAGGAGAAAACAGAGTGAAACCTCAAAATGAAACCGGTTACTGCCAACGAACGGTTTAACCTATAAGAACGAAATTTGGCGAGCCAAGAGGGATTGGTGTACTGATTATTACCTGAAAGTATCATCAAGATTGGGTGAAAAAGTGTTTGCTGAGATTTCAGGCAACTCGTAGTTTTTTGGAAGCTTGGCAGGCCCTTTCCATGAAAGAGATTCTCGCCAGTATCTTCTTAGGTCTACATCAACAGCAAACAAACCATAGATATAGAACTTGAAACTGCTTTATTGTGTTAAGTTTCAAAGAGCTAGCACAAACCGTGTTTGATTTAGAGTTCCAAATACATGTATCCCTATAGGAGAAAACAGAGTGAAACCTCAAAATGAAACCGGTTACTGCCAACGAACGGTTTAACCTAGAAGAAGGAAACTTGGCGAGCCAAGTGGGATTGGTGTACTGATCATTACCTGAAAGTTTCATCAAGTTTGGGTGAAAAAGTGTGTGCTGAGATTTCGGGCAACTCGTAGTTTTTTGGAAGCTTGGCAGGCAATTTCCATGAAAGTGATTCTCGCCAGTCTCTGCTTAGGGCTACATCAACAGCAAACAAACCATAGAGATAGAACTTGAAACTGCTTTATTGTGTCAAGTTTCAAAGAGCTAGCACAAACCGTGTTTGATTTAGAGTTCCAAATACATGTATCCCTATAGGAGAAAACAGAGTGAAACCTCAAAATGAAACCGGTTACTGCCAATGAACGGTTTAACCTAGAAGAACGAAATTTGGCAAGCCAAGTGGGATTGGTGTACTGATCATTACCTGAAAGTTTCATCAAGATTGGGTGAAAAAGTGTGTGCTGAGATTTCTGGCAACTCGTAGTTTTTTGGAAGCTTCGCAGGCCCTTTCCATGAAAGTGATTCTCGCCAGTCTCTTCTTAGGGCTACATCAACAGCAAACAAACCATAGAGATAGAACTTGAAACTGCTTTATTGTGTCAAGTTTCAAAGAGCTAGCACAAACCGTGTTAGATTTAGAGTTCCAAATACATGTATCCCTAAAGGAGAAAACAGAGTGAAACCTCAAAATGAAACCGGTTACTGCCAACGAACGGTTTAACCTAGAAGAACGAAATTTGGCGAGCCAAGTGGGATTGTTGTACTGATCATTACCTGAAAGTTTCATCAAGATTGGGTGAAAAAGTGTTTGCTGAGATTTCGGGCAACTCGTAGTTTTTTGGAAGCTTGGCAGGCCCTTTCCATGAAAGTGATTCTCGCCAGTCTCTGCTTAGGGCTACATCAACAGCAAACAAACCATAGAGATAGAACTTGAAACTGCTTTATTGTGTCAAGTTTCAAAGAGCTAGCACAAACCGTGTTTGATTTAGAGTTCCAAATACATGTATCCCTATAGGAGAAAACAGAGTGAAACCTCAAAATGAAACCGGTTACTGCCAACGAACGGTTTAACCTAGAAGAACGAAATTTGGCGAGCCAAGTGGGATTGGTGTACTGATCATTACCTGAAAGTTTCATCAAGATTTGGTGAAAAAGGGTGTGCTGAGATTTCAGGCAACTCGTAGTTTTTTGGAAGCTTGCCAGGCCCTTTCCATGAAAGTGATTCTCGCCAGTCTCTGCTTAGGGCTACATCAACAGCAAACAAACCATACAGACAGAACTTTAAACTGCTTTATTGTGTCAAGTTTCAAAGAGCTAGCACAAACCGTGTTTGATTTAGAGTTCCAAATACATGTATCCCTATAGGAGAAAACAGAGTGAAACCTAAAAATGAAACCGGTTACTGCCAACGAACGGTTTAACCTAGAAGAACGAAATTTGGCGAGCCAAGTGGGATTGGTGTACTGATCATTACCTGAAAGTTTCATCAAGATTGGGTGAAAAAGGGTGTGCTGAGATTTCAGGCAACTCGTAGTTTTTTGGAAGCTTGGCAGGCCCTATCCATGAAAGTGATTCTCGCCAATCTCTGCTTTGGGATACATCAACAGCAAACAAACCATAGAGATAGAACTTGAAACTGCTTTATTGTGTCAAGTTTCAAAGAGCTAGCACAAACCGTGTTTGATTTAGAGTTCCAAATACATGTATCCCTATAGGAGAAAACAGAGTGAAACCTCAAAATGAAACCGGTTACTGCCAACGAACGGTTTTACCTAGAAGAACGAAATTTGGCGAGCCAAGTGGGATTGGTGTACTGATCATTACCTGAAAGTTTCATCAAGATTGGGTGAAAAAGGGTGTGCTGAGATTTCAGGCAACTCGTAGTTTTTTGGAAGCTTGGCAGGCCCTTTCCATGAAAGTGATTCTCGCCAGTCTCTTCTTAGGGCTACATCAACAGCAAACAAACCATAGAGATAGAACTTGAAACTGCTTTATTGTGTCAAGTTTCAAAGAGCTAGCACAAACCGTGTTTGATTTAGAGTTCCAAATACATGTATCCCTATAGGAGAAAACAGAGTGAAACCTCAAAATGAAACCGGTTACTGCCAACGAACGGTTTAACCTAGAAGAACGAAATTTGGCGAGCCAAGTGGGATTGGTGTAGTGATCATTACCTGAAAGTTTCATCAAGATTGGGTGAAAAAGTGTGTGCTGAGATTTCTGGAAACTCGTAGTTTTTTGGAAGCTTGGCAGGCCCTTTCCATGAAAGTGATTCTCGCCAGTCTCTGCTTAGGGCTACATTAACAGCAAACAAACCATAGAGGTACAACTTGAAACTGCTTTATTGTGTCAAGTTTCGAAGAGCTAGCACAAACCGTGTTTGATTTAGAGTTCCAAATACATGTATCCCTATAGGAGAAAACAGAGTGAAACCTCAAAATGAAACCGGTTACTGCCAACGAACGGTTTAACCTAGAAGAACGAAATTTGGCGAGCCAAGTGGGATTGGTGTACTGATCATTACCTGAAAGTTTCATCAAGATTGGGTGAAAAAGGGTGTGCTGAGATTTCAGGCAACTCGTAGTTTTTTGGAAGCTTGGCAGGCCCTTTCCATGAAAGTGATTCTCGCCAGTCTCTTCTTAGGGCTACATCAACAGCAAAGAAACCATAGAGATAGAACTTGAAACTGCTTTATTGTGTCAAGTTTCAACGAGCTAGCACAAACCGTGTTTGATTTAGAGTTTTAAATACATGTATCCCTATAGGAGAAAAAAGAGTGAAACCTCAAAATGAAACCAGTTACTGACAAAGAACAGTTTAACCTAGAAGAACGAAATTTGGCGAGCCAAGTGGGATTCGTGTACTGATCATTACCTGAAAGTTTCATCAAGATTTGGTGAAAAAGTGTGTGCTGAGATTTCAGGCAACTCGTAGTTTTTTGGAAGCTTGGCAGGCCCTTTCCATGAAAGTGATTCTCGCCAGTATCTTCTTAGGTCTACATCAACAGCAAACAAACCACAGAGATAGAACATGAAATTGCTTTATTGTGTCAAGTTTCAAAGAGCTAGCACAAACCGTGTTTGATTTAGAGTTCCAAATACATGTATCCCTATAGGAGAAAACAGAGTGAAACCTCAAAATGAAACCGGTTACTGCCAACGAACGGTTTAACCTAGAAGAAAGAAATTTGGCGAGCCAAGGCGGATTGGTGTACTGATCATTACCTGAAAGTTTCATCAAAATTGGGTGAAAAAGTGTGTGCTGAGATTTCTGGGAACTCGTAGTTTTTTGGAAGCTTGGCAGGCCCTTATCATGAAAGTGATTCTCGCCAGTCTCTGCTTAGGGCTACATCAACAGCAAACAAACCATAGAGATAGAACTTGAAACTGCTTTATTGTGTCAAGTTTCAAAGAGCTAGCACAAACCGTGTTTGATTTAGAGTTCCAAATACATATATCCCTAAAAGAGAAAACAGAGTGAAACCTCAAAATGAAACCGGTTACTGCCAACGAACGGTTTAAACTAGAAGAACGAAATTTGGCGAACCAAGTGGGATTGGTGTACTGATCATTACCTGAAAGTTTCATCAAGATTGGGTGAAAAAGTGTGTGCTGAGATTTCAGGCAACTCGTAGTTTTTTGGAAGCTTGGCAGGCCCTTTCCATGAAAGTGATTCTCTCCAGTCTCTGCTTAGGGCTACATAAACAGCAAACAAACCATAGAGATAGAACTTGAAACTGCTTTATTGTGTCAAGTTTCAAAGAGCTAGCACAAACCGTGTTTGATTTAGAGTTCCAAATACATGTATCCCTATAGGAGAAAACAGAGTGAAATCTCAAAATGAAACCAGTTACTGCCAACAAACGGTTTAACCTAGAAGAACGAAATTTGGCGAGCCAAGTGGGATTGGTGTACTGATCATTACCTGAAAGTTTCATCAAGATTGGGTGAAAAAGTGTGTGCTGAGATTTCTTGCAAATCGTAGTTTTTTGGAAGCTTGGCAGGCCCTTTCCATGAAAGTGATTCTCGCCAGTCTCTGCTTAGGGCTACATCAACAGCAAACAAACCATAGAGATAGAACTTGAAACTGCTTTATTTTGTCAAGTTTCAAAGAGGAAGCACAAACCGTGTTTGATTTAGAGTTCCAAATACATGTATCCCTATAGGAGAAAACAGAGTGAAACCTCAAAATGAAACCGGTTACTGACAAAGAACGGTTTAACCTAGAAGAACGAAATTTGGCGAGCCAAGTGGGATTCGTGTACTGATCATTACCTGAAAGTTTCATCAAGATTGGGTGAAAAAGTGTTTGCTGAGATTTCAGGCAACTCGTAGTTTTTTGGAAGCTTGGCAGGCCCTTTCCATGAAAGTGATTCTTGCCAGTATCTTCTTAGGTCTACATCAACAGCAAACAAACCACAGAGATAGAACATGAAACTGCTTTATTGTGTCAAGTTTCAAAGAGCTAGCACAAACCGTGTTTGATTTAGAGTTCCAAATACATGTATCCCTATAGGAGAAAACAGAGTGAAACCTCAAAATGAAACCGGTTACTGCCAACGAACGGTTTAACCTAGAAGAAAGAAATTTGGCGAGCCAAGGCGGATTGGTGTACTGATCATTACCTGAAAGTTTCATCAAAATTGGGTGAAAGAGTGTGTGCTGAGATTTCTGGCAACTCGTAGTTTTTTGGAAGCTTGGCAGGCCCTTACCATGAAAGTGATTCTCGCCAGTCTCTGCTTAGGGCTACATCAACAGCAAACAAACCATAGAGATAGAACTTGAAACTGCTTTATTGTGTCAAGTTTCAAAGAGCTAGCACAAACCGTGTTTGATTTAGAGTTCCAAATACATGTATCCCTATAGGAGAAAACAGAGTGAAACCTCAAAATGAAACCGGTTACTGCCAACGAACGGTTTAAACTAGAAGAACGAAATTTGGCGAGCCAAGTGGGACTGGTGTACTGATCATTACCTGAAAGTTTCATCAAGATTGGGTGAAAAAGTGTGTGCTGAGATTTCTGATAACTCGTTGTTTTTTGGAAGCCTGGCAGGCCCTTTCCATGAAAGTGATTCTCGCCAGTCTCTGCTTAGGGCTACATCAACAGCAAACAAACCATAGAGAAAGAACTTGAAACTGCTTTATTGTGTCAAGTTTCAAAGAGCTAGCACAAACCGTGTTTGATTTAGAGTTCCAAATACATGTATCCCTATAGGAGAAAACAGAGTGAAACCTCAAAATGAAACCGGTTACTGCCAAGGAACGGTTTAACCTAGAAGAACGTAATTTGGCGAGCCAAGTGGGATTGGTGTACTGATCATTACCTGAAAGTTTCATCAAAATTGGGTGAAAAAGTGTGTGCTGAGATTTCTGGCAACTCGTAGTTTTTTGGAAGCTTGTCAGGCCCTTTCCATGAAAGTGATTCTCGCCAGTCTCTGCTTAGGGCTACATCAACAGCAAAAAATGCATAGAGATAGAACTTGAAACTGCTTTATTGTGTCAAGTTTCAACGAGCTAGCACAAACCGTGTTTGATTTAGAGTTTTAAATACATGTATCCCTATAGGAGAAAAAAGAGTGAAACCTCAAAATGAAACCGGTTACTGCCAACGAACGGTTTAACCTAGAAGAACGAAATTTGGCGAGCCAAGTGGGAATGGTGTACTGATCATTACCTGAAAGTTTCATCAAGATTGGGTGAAAAAGTGTGTGCTGAGATTTCAGGCAACTCGTAGTTTTTTGGAAGCTTGGCAGGCCCTTTCCATGAAAGTGATTCTCGCCAGTCTCTGCTTAGGGCTACATCAACAGCAAACAAACCATAGAGATAGAACTTGAAACTGCTTTGTTGTGTCAAGTTTCGAAGAGCTAGCACAAACCGTGTTTGATTTAGAGTTCCAAATACATGTATCCCTATAGGAAAAAACACAGTGAAATCTCAAAATGAAACCGGTTACTGCCAACATACGGTTTAACCTAGAAGAACGAAATTTGGCGAGCCAAAAGGGATTGGTGTACTGATCATTACCTGAAAGTTTCATCAAGATTGGGTGAAAAAGTGTGTGCTGAGGTTTCAGGCAACTCGAAGTTTTTTGGAAGCTTGGCAGGCCCTTTCCATGAAAGTGATTCTCGCCAGTCTCTTCTTAGGGCTACATCAACAGCAAACAAACCATAGAGATAGAACTTGAAACTGCTTTATTGCGTCAAGTTTCAACGAGCTAGCACAAACCGTGTTTGATTTAGAGTTCCAAATACATATATCCCTAAAAGAGAAAACAGAGTGAAACCTCAAAATGAAACCGGTTACTGCCAACGAACGGTTTAACCAAAAGAACGAAATTTGGCGAGCCAAGTGGGATTGGTGTACTGATCATTACCTGAAAGTTTCATCAAGATTGGGTGAAAAAGTGTGTGCTGAGATTTCAGGCAACTCGTAGTTTTTTGGAAGCTTGGCAGGCCCTTTCCATGAAAGTGATTCTCGCCAGTCTCTGCTTAGGGCTACATCAACAGCAAACAAACCATAGAGATAGAACTTGAAACTGCTTTATTGTGTCAAGTTTCAAAGAGCTAGCACAAACCGTGTTTGATTTAGAGTTCCAAATACATGTATCCCTATAGGAGAAAACAGAGAGAAACCTCAAAATGAAACCGGTTACTGCCAACGAACGGTTTAACCTAGAAGAACGAAATTTGGCGAGCCAAGTGGGATTGGTGTACTGATCATTACCTGAAAGTTTCATCAAGATTGGGTGAAAAAGTGTGTGCTGAGATTTCATGAAATTCGTAGTATTTTGGAAGCTTGGCAGGCCCTTTCCATGAAAGTGATTCTCGCCAGTCTCTGCTTAGGGCTACATCAACAGCAAACAAACCATAGAGATAGAACTTGAAACTGCTTTATTGTGTCAAGTTTCAAAGAGCTAGCACAAACCGTGTTTGATTTAGAGTTCCAAATACATGTATCCCTATAGGAGAAAACAGAGTGAAACCTCAAAATGAAACCGGTTACTGCCAACGAACGGTTTAACCTAGAAGAAAGAAATTTGGCGAGCCAAGGCGGATTGGTGTACTGATCATTACCTGAAAGTTTCATCAAAATTGGGTGAAAGAGTGTGTGCTGAGATTTCTGGCAACTCGTAGTTTTTTGGAAGCTTGGCAGGCCCTTACCATGAAAGTGATTCTCGCCAGTCTCTGCTTAGGGCTACATCAACAGCAAACAAACCATAGAGATAGAACTTGAAACTGCTTTATTGTGTCAAGTTTCAAAGAGCTAGCACAAACCGTGTTTGATTTAGAGTTCCAAATACATGTATCCCTATAGGAGAAAACAGAGTGAAACCTCAAAATGAAACCGGTTACTGCCAACGAACGGTTTAAACTAGAAGAACGAAATTTGGCGAGCCAAGTGGGACTGGTGTACTGATCATTACCTGAAAGTTTCATCAAGATTGGGTGAAAAAGTGTGTGCTGAGATTTCTGATAACTCGTTGTTTTTTGGAAGCCTGGCAGGCCCTTTCCATGAAAGTGATTCTCGCCAGTCTCTGCTTAGGGCTACATCAACAGCAAACAAACCATAGAGAAAGAACTTGAAACTGCTTTATTGTGTCAAGTTTCAAAGAGCTAGCACAAACCGTGTTTCGATTTTGAGTTCCAACTACTGTTTCCCTA